>NW_027110919.1:1398734-1409360 GCF_000696795.3 Halyomorpha halys
GAGAGAGAGAGAGAGAGAGAGAGAGAGAGAGAGAGAGAGAGAGAGAGAGAGAGAGAGAAGAAAATATTAATACTAAATAGAGAGAGAGATCTACATGACAATTACAGGGCCTATCTGGACATGCGGAGTTGAACTCCACTAACCTTCGAATTCCTCTCGTATCCAACCCTAACAATCCAAAATCCTTCATTAAATCGTCAATGATCCTTACTTTGTCACAAATAAAATCATCTATAAAGACCTTAATGCTCCATATGTAACCGATCTAGCCCTAACCATCAAAACCCTCCAATTTCTTGTCTTGCTTCTTCTGCTATTCCTGACAATCCTCCGAGGTGCCTGAAAATAAGATGGCCTCGTGACCGTTCAGTGTAGAAATATGATTAGAGTGCTACCAATGGGTAGTTTCTCTGCATGCCTGTATCACTCCATTTTGATCTTACATCAAATTTATCTAATATGGTTTAACTTAAATACAGTTGTATATAGCAATAAATAAATCATCAAAAACAACAATTTATTATTTATTACAACGTATTACAATCAAAATTATCATCATTGTGTGCCCTGAATCAGAATTGCTGATAATCGTGCTTATATTGCTATGAAACTTTAATGTTAATTCTTAAATAAAGACCAAGTTTGCATTGCCTACACTGTTCATTAGGCCGTTGGAAGGCGGTATGAAAAATCCAAGTATGTAATTTGGGCGAGATGAGACCCTAATACAAATTGCATGCAGTAGGAGCGCCAACAGCACAACTAAAATGAGCCGCAGAATTTTCAAAGGCCTCTTCCTTTGCTAGGCCTGTTATAACTGCAAATTATTTAATTTTTCTTTTCTCAAATTCCTACAATATCAACACTTTTATAAAGTGTAATTGCTTCTGTAAATTTAAATATCTCTATTAAGCTTTATTAAAAACATGTTTATTCCTGTCTAAATGTACCTATGTAAATATATATTTTAAGATAATGAATAAAATAAAAATTAATAAGCAATATTGCATATAAAATATCCTATTTTATATGTACATTACTTATACATACCTACTCATTTAACAATCTTTTCAAAATAAAGTCCTTAGAATCGCAGTTAATGCTCCTAGGTTCATAAGAAATAGCCAATTGCATCGCGAATTACAAGTGGAGTCAATAGAGGATTATATCAAAAAACGGTTCATGAAGTTCCACTCCCAGTTGCCGACAGTTAAAGGAGCAGTGACCTACAACCTGGGAAACCCAACCTCAACTCGAAGACTGAAGCCCAGACTGCTGCAGGACATTCTGTTATAAATTTTTAATAAATATAAAATGAATTCATAGTCACACTACCTCTATTTACATATTATTATTATTCATTATTTTTTTTTCTTCTCTCTTCCCTTTTTCAAATTAACTTGTTCTTTTTACTATTAGAAGACAATTGTTTTTTTTTATTTAAGTGTACCAATATCATTATTTTTTGTTATTAATTTTACTTTCCTCTTTTATTAAGAAGCATTATTCTTATCTATTTATTTTATTATTATTTTTTTTTCTTTTAATAAGAACATTGTATTTAGTTAGGGGTGTCATTTGTATGACTATACCCAATCATAATCAACTGTTAAAAAATATATATAATATAAGTTATATCAACCATGTTAGGCCCCCCAGGCCGATCTGGTATAAAAATAAAATAATAATATATTTATACTCATTTAGGTTGTATAATACTTATCCCCTGTATATTATTATCTCGTATCATTTATTATTATTTTTATCTATCTTGCACTATAATAAATTATTCAAACTGTATTATTTTTCTACATTACTTTAAATTCTTATGATTTTCTTAAAAATAATAAAGTACATTCCTGTAATAGTTTTTCTAAGCCAGTACATAAAAGTTTATTATAATTTATGTTTGTAATGTATGCGTTTGTACCATTGATCGATAGATATTATTAAATCATACTAAAGGCTAAGCCTCGACCGGAAGGTTCGATGTCGATGCCACGTACTGCATCCGTCCAGTGATGCCCGTCCAAACCCTAATCAACCAGATGGGTTTTGACGCAATCCTCCAATCTAGGCTTCGTTCTAACACAGACGTTTACTAGTCGATATGTTAGGGATTCGTTCGTTAATGAACCCTATAACTTTACACACCAATCTTCTTAACCGCAATTCTAGGACCTAAATTATTCGGCGTTGTGTAACCTTTCAAATTCTTCAGTTAACTATCCTTTTCAGGTCCAAATATTTTACATATAAATTAATACTTTATTTTCAAAAACCTTGACGCGCTGGTCTTCCCTTATTGTAACAGGCCGTGTTTCGCATTCGTTAAGAGCAGTGTAAAGGATGACAGTTTTGTTAATTCTAACTTCTAAGTTTCTAGACAGAAGGCGCGAGCTAAGCAATTTGGAAATCGAAAAATAATATGCATTTATAAATGTATTTTGTCAATAGATATTACCGTTATGTATTTTAGTTAATAAATATCGTTATACTGATAAGCAAAAGTCAATGTTTCATTACTAATATTAATCTCATGACTGAATACAATATATAATAAAGATTATACAGAACCTTAGGGTACTCCCGCTTATACTGGTTGAATTAAAAAAAAAAAAAACAGAACTCTACCGGACTGAGTATGTCGAAGAGAAAAGATTGAGGTTTAGGGTTATAATACTTTTTTTTGTACTTCTGTAAGTGTTATTTATCATATTTAATTTCTTCAAAGTAAATTTTTTCAGCACAGTTGGTACTTAAAATTTAAGAGCTTCAGTTAAAAATATATTTTGTGTTTTTTTATATAATTCGAATTTACCTCATGTGAATTTTTTTGTTAAGAAATATTTAATTTTTTATTTTTTAATAATTTATTTATTGTTATTTACAACTGTGTACACATATACACGTCAAGTAAATTTTCTGTAAGTGATATTATGACATGACACAAACATCTGGAGAATCCACTCATTGATAGAACTCCAAAAACATTTCTAAAGGAGAAGATCTCGAAGCAATCTTCTTTTCAGACGCCTAGGAGGATTATTAGGTAATGAAGGAGAAGCCAGGTTAGAAACGAGTTGGTTTGGGTGGTTGTGAAGTTTATCATGGAAGGATTGGTATCTGGTTCTGGCCAAATCGGCTACATATGGGACATTGAGGTCCTGATGGATGATTTGATGTTAAGAAATCTAAATATGATTTTTTTTATTATAGTGTTATTTGTCAATGATTTATACAATGATGAACTTTGTTATCCATTGCAAAATAAAAGTTCGTTCATCGAACATAAGCATTTTTCTAGATCAAATTGAATTTAGTCTCAAATGGACAACATTTATATTGATCTGGAGATTCCCTAACGTCTATATCTTCATTTAATAAAGTGTTAGTTAGTTAGATTTTCATATTACTTTCTTTTTTTTTACAAAAGGTGGAAGATACAATTTTTGCACGGGAATATATATATATTTCTTGTAACTAAGAAAAAGATAAAATATTTTTGAATTTATGTGTACACTCATCTTGCTCCAACCCAGCCCTCTTTTGTATTCCCCCCTCATGAATGAATCATTATTTAATTTTGTTATTCATGAAAATTTACATTTTTGTATTATCGTTTTATATTTTTCTGTACAATATTATTTTTAGGATACTTCAACTATGACTAAACAGACTGTATTGTGTACGTTAAGATGAGAGAGAAGGTATTTATGAATGGTTTCTTTAGGTAGATTTAATGATCTTCAATGATATGTTATGCAATGCTATCCCGCTGCGGAACTGCAATGCTTCTTTTATATTGATGGTTCAATGCGAAATTGGCGTGTCTGATAACTTCTGAGAGAATCGGGTTTTAATTAAGCTTAGTTCTAATTTTTATATAGTCTCTTGATCATTATGCGATTTTATTAAGTTATATCAAAGATAAAATTAGATCTTTTTGTTAAAGTAATATTTTCTACTGGAAGAGTTTTTTTAAACCTAATTAGAAATGTTGAATGAATAACTTCTTGGGGGAAGATGCTTGCCATGGACCGAAATGTGTGGACCATTATTAGGTTAGAGGCTCCTCCACCCTTTGAGGAAAAAGAAGATTGAATAACACCCTTTCTTGTTTAAATTATATTTTATTACATTACAGGTTGAAACCTTTCAGGAAGGGAATTATTTCTCTTTATTTATAAAATGTTATTACTATTGTTAATCATTGTTATATGTTGATATTAGCTAGATGATATAGATTCAACATTTCTAATTAGATGTTTTTGGTATCACGTAGATAAGAAGTCCTCAACCCTACACCACATGTGCCCACCTAAATGTATGACCGGTACTAGCAGATCCCGCAATGGTTGTTAATTGTTTTCAATAACAGTTATTAATTAGCTACAAAAATAAAAACAATGTTGTATGTTAGTCATGAAAGACTTTCTATTGCTCGATGAAAACTAATCAACATTTTAAAAAAAATTAGTCTATAAATGCATTGAAGTTTAATGTTTATTTTTAGTGAAAACTAGAATTTAATTGGGGTCAATTGGCCAATGGCCAAAGCATCACTGTCGCACTAGATCCTGCGTGAAGTTGAAAGTACACACACAAAATAAATTTTCGCAATATAACTAGTGTATACCAGTAATATTTTATTGACCTAAAACATATTATTTATGAGCAATTGCTCGAAAACCGCATCTGTTTATCGTTGATTGTCTGACGAATTTAGTCAATGAATAAAGAATGAGGTTGGTTTTCCTGGATCGGTTATGAAGTTTCTTAATGGAGTCAGCTTCCAAACTTCCCCCAGGCGGTTAACATCTCCCCATTGTTTGGATTATGCTTGGTAAATGCTTTAGCAGAACCTCTTGTGGCTTACCTTAGCAAATAGCACATCAACTACAGGAAAAATCCTCATTATGATTCCTATAAGTGTTCGAATTGCTAATCGCAAAAACCTTGCGTATTGTTTAATATTGATACAAAATTAAGAAATATTACATATGTAGCATCTCACCAACATTATTAAAGTTATAAATAAATTTGTAATAATAATACCTTCAATAAATATTTTATATATAACAAAATAAAATTATTCCATAATGGAATTCTTCATAATTTTTTCTAATCAAAACAGGAAAACTGTTATTTTAATGTCAGATTTAAATCTTAAACGTCGTAGTAAATTTAATTTTTAAAAATCCCTAAGTTAAGTCCTCACTTCCGTGGTACTTTTTTGCTATATTTTTTCTCATTTCAAAAAAACACGTCAGATTTTACAACTAAGCGTAGAATATTTATAATATAATAAACAGAACTTTTACATCTAAATTTTCTGAAAGGAATGAATTTCCAATCCATTCTATATTGATAAATTCATTAGAAATTAACGAAAATCTTGAAATTGAAAATAGGAAATCAGCCGATTACTATATATTTTTTTGTAAATAAATAATCGGAGAAAAAAAAACAAATTACCGTTCTAAAAAAATTAATAAAAATACTCTTAATAAGTCTTTTTTTTTTTTAAATATCAGATATTATTTCAGTTCATAATTGGAAATTTATCATTTTTTAACGTGTTTATAAACGGTTCTCCGCTTCTCCATGAAATTTATTCTTGCACTTAGAGAAGTAGAAAAGGACAGTTTCGCTTCTTCCAGAGCAAGGTGAAAAATTCTTTTGAGAATCATCACTAAATAGTCTAAGTTCTGTTAGTTGGTCTGTATAACTTCTGACATCTATAGATCTAAGAATCTCAAAAGGACTTTCTAGACCTCTATTGGTCCTAAAAAGTCCCTCTGGTTCTACCCTGCTAACCTGAAGATGTTGGAATTAGACTAAAGCCTTAGCCTCATGTTTGAGTGAAAAGACGCGGCCTTGCGGTTGAGAGGAACATTGATCCCCTTTCAGCTCCCAGCCTTCCTCCATAAATGATCTCGGATGCAAGTTCAGATCCCCTTCTGCTTAGTCTGTCTTCCCATTGTCTGTTGTTCCTCCAATCTCAGGCAACTAATTCACAAAACGTCAGTAAACAATAAGCACTTTTTCAGTTTTAACTGTCACTCATTTCTTCTTAAATAAAGTTTAATCTTGATTTCGTTAATAGAAAACAATTTTTTTTTAAATATTTATTTATTGCTATTTACAACTGTAGATTATAATACATTTAGTAAATCTGATCTAAGTAAAATTGGAGTGTTACAGGCGTGTAGAGAAACTACCCATTGGTAGCACTCTAATGACATTTTACATTAGCTGGTCTCGTGGCCTTCTTTTTTTCAGGCACCTCGGAGGATTGTCAGGAATGGAAGAGGTTGCAAGATTAGAAAATAGAGAGTTTTGATGGTTAGGGAGTTTATATTGGAAGGATTGATATCTGGTTCGGGCTAGATCGGTTACATAGGGAACATTAAGGTCTTTATGTATGATTTTATTTGTGACAAAGTAAGGAGCATTGAGGATTTTACGAAGGATTTTGGATTGTAAGGATTGAATACGAGAGGAATTTGAAGGTTTAGTGGAGCCCCAAAGCTCAACTCCATGTGTCCAGATTGGCCTTATTACTGTCATGTAGATCAGTCTTTTGTAATGTGTTGGAAGTTTAGACCGTTTGTCTAGTAAGTGTTGTAATAGTCGAAATCGACGTGCAGTTTCCTGTCTTTTCAGTCTGGTGTGAGGATTCCAGGTTAATCGCTTGTCCAAATGTAGTCCAAGGTAGTGGATCTGTTCGACAAGGGTAAGAGTAACATCATTAAACGAAACTGTAGGGCAGTCAGTACGTTTACGACGAAGGGTAAAGGTGATTTGATAGGATTTGTTAGAATTTATCTTAATCCTCCAATTACGACACCAATCTTGGAGGGCTGGAGTGGGATTGGAGATTTTGGGATGAAAACAATTATAAATTTAGAGAAAACAATTTTAAAAACCTTTTGGTCTTGGGATGAAGTATATATTTTTTTTAAAGCAATCCTATATCCTGCACACGAGAATATGACAGGTGAATTAATTGGCCTGAATTTTTTTTTTATTCAATACCAGATCGGTGTGCCTTATATGGTTGATATAACAGTTACATTTTTTTTTCTATGTATTGTTTACTTAATCAAAAATAAAATCAAAATAGTTTGCTGTTAATTAATGTTATATTGATAATAGCAAAACTTCAAATGATGGGATATAATAAAATATATACTCTCAATAGTTGTTTTTTTAATTAAAAAGGATTCAAGTTTTATTGTTAATATGTTAAGTAAAGAGAAAACTTTAAAAAGAATAGTTGTATTGTGATTATATGTTTATATTATATAGATAGATCCACTTTATTCTCAATAGTTTATTTTAATTCTACAACGTTTCGGCCTTTGGGCCATTATGAAGGAGAAAACCTTAATTATCGAATAGTCATAATTTATTTTTAAAAAAACGTCTTTGACTTGGAGTCTACTTGCCCATCACATATAATTAACACATGTAATCTTAATACAACAACTATTCTTATAATAACTATTCTATTATAACCTTCATTACAAATTCTTTTAAAGAATACTTGTATTGAGATTGTATTTTTTATTATATAACATGGGGATATTTTGATAAAGTAAATGGTAAACGCTTGGCACTGAAATAACAGTTAAAGAAGCGCGAGCAATAAATTTAGTTTATTTATCAATTAGTTTAATTGTTTAAGAGTATATTAATAATAACAAAATCACAAACGATCCACTTTACTCTCAACAGTTTACTTTACTTCTCTAACGTTTCAGCCCTGGGGGCATTATCAAGGAAACAGCCTTAATTGGTCACAATCCACTTTAAAAAAATCTTTCACTTGCCGGCTAATTGCCGATGTCATATAATAAAAACATATAATCTCAATACAACTATTATTTAATAAAGAAGGTAGGTTTTATTGTTAATTTTCTAAGTAAGAAGAAAACTTTTTTAAAATAATAACTGCTGTATTGAGATTTTATGTTTTTATTATATGGAATGAGCAATTAGTCTTTTATTAGAATAAAATCTGACAATTCAATAATTGAGGTTGTCTCCTTGATAATGGCCTCAGGGCCGAAACGTTGGAAAATTAAAATAAACTATTGAGAGTAAATTGGTTTATTTGTAGTTTTGTTATTATTAATATAAACCACTCTCAAATAATTAGTGAATAAATTGTATTGACGCTAAGTTAGTAACTATCTACATTGTATAGGTAATTTCAAAAGGGGCAGTATTCAACTCCTTTAACTGTTATTTCAGTGCCAAGTGTTTACCATTTACTTTATCAAAATAGACTCTCGGCTCTTGATCTATAAACTTAAACAATGCAAGAAAAACAGTAGCAGTTCTATCTGAGATCCGGGTTGGTTTAACGATACCATTTCCAAACTTGGAATGTTCGCCGTCTATCCGAGGTTATTTTTTGTAAAAGCATCCAGCTGAAAGTGTCCCTTTGTGAAGAACATAAAGAGGTCCCTTTAGACCAGTTTCGTATTAGCTAGTTTTTCCTGCTTTGGATTAGTTGGAAGGCACTCTTCGGAGAACCCTTTCAAAGAGCTCTTTACCTCAACTTGAAGAAAACATGAGGGCTGCTTACAGTTCCAGAACCCATAGCCGGTTATAGTAGATGTTCTCTTATCTCCAGTAATATCCTGGTGTTGTACCATTACCAGGGGACAATAATCCGGGACAATGAAGGACCGCCTAATGATCTACCCGGTAATTATATCGCCTGAAAGTATCGTAACTCTGGGAGATCTTAAACATAAAGGTTTTACCTTCCTTCTTAATGTATATACATTACAAAGAACATTGTGTAGTAAAATTGGATTACATTCCCAACACTCTTTAAGAGGAGGTCCTTATTAAAGGTTATATAACTTTAATAATATTAAGGTAACGTATCCTATGTATCGTAAAAATCACCTGTACTATAAAGAGTAAAGGTGTCCTATCCTCTTCACAGTATAGGAAATTTCCTAGAATAGTCGGTATTGATTTTGTAATTAGTTCTCCAATGCGGGCTCAATTATTGTGAATGTGGATCTCAGGAATAGCCTGTATTATACACTGATGAAACCAATATTTCTCACTAAATACATTCAAGGAAGATAAATGTATTTCTAAATTCATTATTTATGTATATAAACAATGAACAATAGGTATGCTTGTACGTCGAGGTGATTATAATTTACAACCAATAAAATTAGTTAAATGGAATTATGAATTTATTTAAACATATATGTAGAGCCGCCCGTAGCTCAGTGGTTTAAGACACAGTCTTACTAATTTGATGTCTATTGGCGGTGCCGGTTCGAATCCGCCCAGGGATGTTGACTTTTTTCATTGAGTGGCGGTCCCACAAAATGAAGAACTTGGACCACCAACCATGCTTAGGCAATATAGGACTTTTAGGAAATTTATTATACTGAACCCTATTTTTTTTTGGTAAGTAAATATTTGAATGCAAATAATATGTTGTTGTGCACTTAACTTATATATTGTAGGTAGATAGTGTTGGTGGCGATCAATAAAGGTATCAAAATAGTAAAAGTCGTCCACTGTGTTTCAGTCTGACAGATCTGCAAAGTGGGTACAGCATTGTTAAACATTGGTTAACAATAAATAATTTTATTTTACTATGTTGACACCTTTATTGATCACCACACGGACTATCATTCTACAATCTACAATCTACTTCATAATATCAACTATCTTCCAATACTAAACTTGTATAACTGTATCCTTGGAAATGCCTAATCTACTGAATGCTTCTACCGTTTCATTATGCTATTACTCTCAACCAATTCAAATTATACCTTAATATATAATTCCAGGACCGTTTATAAGACCCCATTGATCCCTTGGGTCAAAATATGGACATTAGGTGTATCATATTTTCATTTTTTCTTTTATAGACTTTTCATATTGAACTAGCCTCAATCTATCTGATCAACTCCTGTGGATCTTATAGGGGCTTAATCTTTAATGACAGAATCTTTCTACATATCCCTCATAATCTGAGAGCATATTATCTCAACACAGTCGTACTCCTTCCTCGCCTTTCATTCGACCGAGCTTAAGTTGTTTTCCGCTCAAGTCGACCAGGTTGCATTTGTTTACTACTGTAAAGAAGACGAAACTTATGACAAATAGCGTCAACGAAGAATGTAAAATTAACAATAATTTAGCATATGTTGAGGAGTATATCTATTTGGGTCAGTTAATATAATTCACGGATAGAGGACCAAAAGAGATCCAGAGGAAATTTGTACTCGGCTGGATTAAGTTTTATGTCCGACACACTGAAGATGACAAGACTGGGGAAATGGAAATGGGCAGGGCATCTCCTTCGGTGCGAATATTGCCACAGAATGGACTCCTTCAAAGAAGAAGAGGATGTCAAAAGAAAAGATGGAGCGATGTGTTCAAGAGGATGGCAGGACCCCTCTGGTGGAGAGCTGCTACGGACAGGGTTGTCTGGAAGGAGAAGTGGAAGCCCTCGCCTCCCAATGGGGCTGGTCACCCCGGGAAGTGCTGACTATTACTCCCGAAAGGGAAGGCCTATGCAGGAAAGGATGCAGAAAGATATAAAGAAAATTGAAATAGAAGTTAATTTATATA
>NW_027110919.1:1409410-1420780 GCF_000696795.3 Halyomorpha halys
TATTGTATGTTGTATAATTTCAATTTTTGCATAAATAAAAGGCTTTTGTTGTTTTGTACAATTGTACTTTTCTTCCATATATAAAACTTCGTAATTACTAAGTTAGGAGAATCACATATTAACCTTTATCACTGACTGCTACTTTAAACAATTGCAACTCAATTTTTGTTAGAAAATAATAAAACCTGCTATTTTCATTGTTTTTTTGTTTTTTTAATTTTATTTTATCTTATGCCATTAATTATCCTTTTATTATTATTATATCAATTTATTTTTATCCAACTGCTCAATAAGGTACTACAGTTAAATCCTACAATTCATGGGAATAAAATCAGATCTCTGCTCTAATCAAGCACACTCGATCACTATAATGCTAGTGATATGTTCTTCATCAGATAGTCAGCAGTAATAAATAACTGAGCTAAGCTTCTAAAGGAGGAAAGCTTTTCTTCAGTAACATTTTATTAAGATGAAGCTAAAGGTGAAGAAAGGCCGGATGAGGGTATTTGTAAGAAGACAAAAAGGCTACTTTTTGCGAGGCTAGCTGGCTATCGATATAAGAGGATGGATGTCGAGGGAATGGATTGTAGAGGAGGCAGCCCTGCAAGATTTTAATTAAGATTGCCCGGGCTCTGAATAGGCCGGCTTAGTGGCCTCTTCTTTCTACCTTCTGCCTCCTCTCTGGTCATCTCTATCTAAAATCCTCCCTTCTCACCTTAATACCCACGCGGTCCAAGGAGAGAAAAAGAACTAGCAACTAATCTTAAATATAAATTAAATAGATCTGTTTTCAAATTATTAGCGAAATTATCATGTAAAAAATTATATTTTAGTAATATATTTATATATTATCCACGAATCGGTGAAATTTCTTATAATCAATATATAGAAGTTCCATTGTATTATTTACTTTACTCGTTTATTTATAGCTATTCATTTGGGATATGGAATCCGCCTGAGATAATAATATCTTCTTCATTCATTATTTATTTATACAACTGTTTGAGCTAAATTGATTTCTGTCAATATTTTCTTTACTTATATTCTCTTCCGAAGTTCCCAAAACTTCATATCCGTTATTAAACTCTTATTACTATTTTTTTATTTATCTGGGTTAAAATTTTACTCATCATAACGCTGTCATATATTTATTTATTTGTAAGCATTATTTTCCAGTAGTTTCCTTTATGCCTCATTCCACATTGTTCTATCAAAGAGCTAATTATGTAGACTAAGACAAATCATACATTATTTCTCCTTTAGATACTTTATAACTTACCAGCAGTGTTAGAAAACATTTATAATTTTTTTTTTTCTCACTATTTTGATAATTTATGTTTCGACTAGTCATAAGGTATTTCCTTTAATCACATACTATTTCCTCAAATAGTTGTGATTCAGCTTATTTTTAAAGAAATTTTTATATATAAGAATACAGAAACTTTTTAAGAAAAATAATAATTTAAAAAGTAGATTTGGGAGTTTGAATCTGCCAAACAGTGGAATTTATTTTTAAAAAATGTTCACCCATATTAAATACAATTCAATTGAAACAAAAGAGTATATAATATATATAATTTTATAAAAACAAAATTAGTTATTAAAAATATTAAAATTATCCAACGACAGATTACCAATGTCATCACATAGTTCTGACATTTTTAACTTGACCAAAATCATCTCTATGATAGTGAGGAGAGGAAATACTAGAAGAATTTTATTATTAACAACAAGTGTTAATTTCGTTCAAGATTTATTATAGAGGAATATTAATATAAAAATATAAGTGAATAATTATGTCATTCTGTGGTGTCAATTCTGTCCCTTTAGTAAGTATGTAATTATAATATTATAATACTATAGATTATAAAATATGGTATAATTATACAATATATAATGAATAACTATTTTTTTGTAAACTATATCAAATACCAAAAAATTTAATGAACAATCATAAATTTATTTTCATGACAGGATTATATTTTCCGTTAATAGCTCATTTCTTTTCACATATGTATATAAAATTTCTAACGAGTTTCATTCACATATGAAATATAAATGTGTAATTGTATTAGTAAAAAATCAAACTGACTATGATATTAACCTAAAGTTTCACCCTCGGTGAAACCACATTCATGTAGTACAAGAATAGCCTATAAGGAGGATGAGATAGCCTTGGAGTACGCCGCAAGGCCGGGCCGCCACGAGCAGGGGACTGACCGTAGTACTCGGGTACTATTGGTGTAACAGGGGCTACCCCATTAAGTGTTCCTCCGCGTCATCGATCAATATAACTCTGAATCCTTCCCCCTCTTTCAACCTACTCATTGTGCATGTTCAATTGAACTGCATAAAACAACCTGTTGATCCTTACATGCATTAATATTTATTTTTCCGAGTGTGGTTTCACAGCGAAAAGAACAATCTTTAAAAAATAACAGCTCGGATCAAAACTTCTAAATAAATATAGGAGAAAGAATATCATATTTTTTTTTTTTTTTTTAGAAAAGTATATGTGTGTATATTATAACATCAGCTACGTGTCCATGATCACGAGGATATAAATGAAAAGGTGCTGGATATTAAACCTCCTTTTTTAACTAACAAACTATGAATGAATAAAATGTTTATTAAAAAAAAAAAGTAAAAAATGAATATATTTGAACAATTAAAAACACATAGACAATGGAAAAATGTTAGTCTGTCGAATCATGTGTGTAACTTTAAATATAATTAGGATTTAATGATTGGGCGCCAAAAAAAATGTCACTAAAATTTTACCCTACAACCTATGAAGGGTCAGGGATGCAGTACGTTGTGAGGAAGTACTGTTACTAGACCAACGTTTGTAAAAGGTAGTGATTGAAATGAGAGAAGTATGATAAACATTACAAAATATGTCCCGGTAAAAGATGAGTAAAACCTAAATTATATTTATCATTTTTTTTATATAACATAATATTTGTTAGTTTTATATAATACTACCTTCTTTTTTTTCTTAAATCAAAAATCCATTGAAAAAAAAAGGTAAAAAATTAATATATTTGAACAATTAAAAACACATAGACAATGGAAAAATGTTAGTCTGTCGAATCAAGTGTGCAATTTTAACTAAAACACATAAATAATTATACTTAAAAATTAAATTATATGGTTTTAGAACAATTTTTTAATAAGTCAATAATTTAAAACAGCAATAATAATCATTCCAAACTTGTAACAATTGTGGTATGGCATTGATACTTCGCATGTTCACCAAATGAGCTCTTTCGAGTGTATCCCATCGTGCATATTTGCTAATAAATCTCCAAAAAGTGCCTTTTAATAAACTGAGTAATTGTTCTGGATAGCAGGTTCCCAGGAAGTGATAGGTCCTTTTCTTCGGAGTTACCGAATGGACAGTCTTCGTTACTATCATGTATTCACTGAGCAATTCCGCTTTACACCGGAAATTCGAACGCATCGATACCAAATCAAAATTATCATTTTAATATGGATTTCTATATGGATATTTCTTCTACCGCACATGAGCCTGCATACAAATAAAAATTACATTAGCTTACATTTTTCATGATTACTTCGTTTCTCAGATTCTTTTACGCTTCTTCCGTATCTTCCGCGCAGAACGGCATTTGAAATATCGTGATTAACTCATTTAATTCCAGCCACTTCCCGTACGTATAAGATTTCTCTTTTTTGTTACTCCTTTTGCTAGAATAAGAGGTTAGCGGAAACCCTGCATCTCTAGAGCTTTTAAAATATAATTGAGGTGTGCTTTTGGGTATATGAGGCGATACCTGTTTCCTGATTTAAAATATAATTAAGCGTATATAATCTTACAAACTATTATCTCACTAAAACCAGGGAAGAGGTACTACTAGGCACTACCCTTCCCATCCTTGGCATAGTATTATTTCCTATTTCAGACCGTTTACTGATTGTCGAATGCACTGACTTGTGCAAATTAAACTTCATTTTTGAAGATGAAAAAAAACACATTAATAAATAAAAACGCTTATTTCTTAACAGCTGTAAGGAAAGGAGGAAGTCGGTCATGCCCGTTCCCATTTTGCAAACTACTGCAATCTGTTTAAGGTCAAAAACTTTGATTGAGATAGGGATAGTTTTCGTGTCGGTGATATTGCCTAACCCCTTCCTAATCACGACATCAGGCTTAGCTATTTCAGGGTCGTTTTGAACGCCGGTAGACTGTAGTTTATTTATTATATTGAATAATATATTGAATAATAGTTTATTTATTATATAAATTTGAGAATTGATCTCATTGTGAAATATATACTGAATACATATTCCATAATTGACTAAAATATCATATCAGTTTTGTTTCTTATAGTGTATGAATGGAGAAGCAATATAATTTGTTGTGGGATTTGTATCAATCATCACCGATTTAATAACAATATAAAACAAACCAAATTAGAAACACTGACTTTTTGTTTTGCCAAGATTTATCATAATGTTTTCGTTCAATATTTAATTATCTCTTCGAGTTATAGCAAAACAATTTGTATGTACTTTATGTTTAAATATAGTTAGGATTTAATGATTGGGCGCCAAAAAATATTTCACTTAAATTTTACCCTACAACCTATGAAGGTTCAGGTGTGCAGTACGTTGTGAGGAAGTACTGTTACTAGACCAAACGTTTTTACTAGGACGTGATTGAAATGAGAAAAATATGATGATAAATGAGAATATAAACATAAATATGTCCCGGTAAAAGATGAGTAAACTGAAAATTATATTTATCCTTTTTTTTTTTAATACTACCTTCTTTTTTCTTAAATAAAAAATCCATAGATTAAAATGAAAATACAAAGTAATTAAAATGTCATTTTATATCATAATATTAAATAATAAACATATAAATTATTATTGAATATTAAAAAATACTAATGTCCACAAATGGTTCATTCCTGGTGCTTGGTTCGATATGGGCTGTCAATATATGATAGGTTTTGAACATTACGCCATGTGATATATTGGCTATCTTAACCCCAAGTAAGATTATTTACGATGGTACTTCCCCTCCCTTAGTGACCAATAAACCACACATGGACAGCCCAAACTGTAAAATTTCCTCCTTAATATGACTTCATGGTTAATAGCAAATTTGGGCGAAAAGTAATTGCAATTACTTTGCGGTTATCACACATTGTAATTTAAATTATAATGGAATCGTAATTACAATTGTGATTTTAATTTTAGGTAATTCCGACAACTAAAGGATGCCATCGTAAATATAATCTAAAACTATATTCAATTCAGGGATTTATCACTTTGTGAAACTCATGCTTAATCCCTGAAAAATCCATTTTTTCACGTTGATTGTTTGGATTAAACTTTAGAACGGGATAAATATTTATATCAGACATTTTTGGTGTTCCTTAAAAGATTCCCAAATTTGAATTTGCTATTTTTAAATAACAATGACCATAAATATTATAGCATAAATATACACCTAGTTGTTCCTTTAAGAAAAAATTATTGTATAAAAAATAATATATTAAAAGAAAAGAATTATTGAGTAAAATATATGTAGGGCACTCGGGACGACGAACTGTGTCAAACGGACATCTCCACCATTGCGTCGGGGTCATTAGGTCAGATAGGAATTGAACGAACCTCTAAATGTGTCAGTGAGTTTTGATAATTATATTTCTGAATAATTATTTATTTTATAATTTACAGCAAATTGTATTTTCCGACATGAATTGAAGCGCCGCTAAAGTTATATGTAATACAGTCCATTTTTATTTACAAAATCAAGTATAATTGATAATTATAATATTAATTTATTTTTGGTTTGTATTTTAAAATTATATTCTGAATGATATAATTATAAATTAATTAAATACTAAAAAAAAATTTACCGTAGTATTGATTACTGAATAAAACAAATACAGGAAGATAATATGAATTTTTAATAAAACTGTGGTGGTAAGATTTTTAATGTAATGTGTTCGCCACTGCAGACATTATTATCAACTTTTTTATTTCTCCAGTATATTTCTTTTAAACCTGTTTTTATTTAAAACTAATTTAATGCTTCATTATTTTGTATTTGTTTTAGTGGCAAACCCAACCTGAAATCTCTCGTTATATGATTAATTAATTAACTAGATGTGTTTTTCTTATGTATAAAAAAATTGAATATTTCTCAGTATAATAATTGTTGAATCTGTTGTTTTATGTTCAAGTATAAACATTGTAGACTAATAAAGAGTGTACCTTAGGATTCATCTTTATCATTACAATCGGTACAAACAAAAAACTATAAACAGTCCATTATATTTATTCAATTATAATAACGTTTTAAAAATAATGATTTTTTATTTTTATGAATTAATTAAATTTTAATATTTTAAATAAATATTTCTGTCATTTCCCCAAAATTCATTCGGAATTTAGATTTCTGAAGTGAATTTTTTTAATTATTTTATTCCTATATTTAAATAATTATCACATGGTAATTCAGTGATATGACAGGCCATTTATTGAAAATGTAGTAATAAAACTATTTGTAGATAGGCCGAAGTACCTATTTAGTAAAGCATTTGTAATTAGTAACTCAATTTAGAGTGTCTAATTCACTATTGATTCCTGCTCCCGGGCGGAGATACGAGTACGCTCCCAAGAGTAGTTCTCTAACCTGGCATCTTCAATTAATCAAATTGGAATATTGGATTTTAATCTTGAAATTTTGTATTTAGTTAACTTTTATTTTATACTTTATTATTATTTTCGTTTCGTTGTTACTCATTTTATCCTTAAAAGGCATCATAATTAAAATCATCATTAATGTATTAATGAATTACGCTATGTAGGAATTAGAATGAGAAAAAAGACAGTTATAAAATATTTCTACACGATGTGATCTATATAAAATAATAATGTCAAGTCTGTAGAAACAATATAGATATCCACTCACACAGATAATGATCCCATTATCTTTAGAAAAAGAAAAAATTGATATTTTAACCAATTTATATTTTTTTTGTTCTATAATATTCATAAGTTTTATTTTTCTTAAAATACTTAATTGTTCGCGTTTTTTTTTTCAATTAACTACTACTACGACTGATAATTTTGCACCTTAATAAAATCTTCTTGGTTTAACAAGCTTTAAGTTATAATTTAAATAATAATAAGGCTGTTATAGGTTAAATTGAGATCCACCTCCAGTTTTGTAAAAAAAAAATAATATGTCAAATTCTGTATCCCCACAGTATTTTTCCTTTGATGATAATAAATTATTAAAATACCCTTAATAAAAAAAAAATGTTGCAATTATTAAATGTGAGTATAACATATTAAACTATGCTTTAAAAAATTAAATGAAAAACACATTTGTATTAAAGTTTTATTACTGTGCACTAAACGGTTTTTAAAAATTCTAGTAGTTTTAGCCAACATTGTAATTTCATTACTATATTTATATTTTTATTTATTAATAAGTATTTTTACGTAGTTAATCTCCTTAAAGTAATGAAATTTAAAACTTGCTTATTACAACTTTAAAACTTGACTAAAATAAATTATTTTATTTCACATTTTTGTTTTAAATTAAAAAATTATTTTAGTAATTTGTAATTATTGTGAGTGGAAATATTTTGAAAATAAAGAAGTTCACGTCACATTATTTTTTTTTTTTACAAACCTGAATCTGATCTCACCTAATTCTGTTACAGACCTAAGCTTAATGAATATGCACTTAAAGCTTGTTTAACAAGTTTTGCTAGGAGTGAAAAATCCGTGGTATGAGGCTGATTAAAAAAAAATAGAATAATACAGGATGTTTCGAAAAACATAACTTATCCTTATTTAACCGGTTGCTCTAATAAAAATGGTTTTAACCGTGACAAATTCTACAGTTTTTTAGTTAATGCTCCTTATTCAACATAAAAACGTGATGGTTAAAAAAACACAAAGTATCAATTGTCTCCTTTTCTCTAAGGATCGTCAGTATGATTTTTTTTTTATTTGTGTTTCATAAAGTCTGTACTAATCTCCTTATATATTCTTTAATACTTAAACAGTACTCTGTACATAATTTTAATGTAATTAATTTGTAAATAATATTAAAAATAATAATTGTAAAAAATAAATAATCTGAAATTAAGTTTTTGAATTGTTAAAGTGAAAAAACTTCAAAATAGAATATAAAATATTTTATATATTGCTTGTATTTTATAGCTACATAATTTAAATTGAATTTTACAATTTAAATGATGTAATTATAAAAAAAATTTAAACTATAAGTATACAGATGACATGATTTCAAAATGGAAATTGAAAAAATGACAAATATGTGGATGCAATAGTGAATGAGTATGAGATAATTGTCCCGAAACGTTGTTCAAGCAACACACACAGAGAAAGAAATTTATTCAATCATGCTGCCCAAATACATCGGGTTGTTACATTACACAGCATACTGATCAATCCGTGATCGGACATATATAAATTTATAAATTACATTTTTTTGATATGATATAATATAATAGACAGCTAATTTTTTTTTTTTCCCACAGTATTATTTTACAATTAATATCTGTCTACAAACTAAATACAAGCTTTTCAATTTATTCCTTTTTTTTTTCTTTCCCCTCCATTTTACAACCCTTATTTCATTTTATCAACACCCTATATAACAAATATTAGAATATAAAAATATAAAAAAAGTATAGTTTATATTCTATTTGGAAGTTTTTACCTCAAAAATTAATATAATGAACTTCCTAAAAAGAAAATCCAAAATAATCTGTAATTTAACTTTAAATATTTATTTTAATCATATCTGATATAATTATTAATGTAAATGCAATAATTTAATATAATTGTTGTGATAAATTATAATAGAGAAGGTTGATTGTGAATTAAAAGTTTTAATTTTTAATTTAATGTGAAGAATTGACAAAATAGGGTAATTAGAGACAAAAATTAATGACCTGGGCAGAATAGCCTGCATAAAGTTTTATTTAATATTGATGTGGTTCTAAAATTTATTTTAAGATTGTCCTTGAAGATGGCCGAATTGGCCGAAACGTCGGACTTATAAATTGTTTTAGGACTAAAATTTGATAAAAATTAATTATTTACACTATTATAATAAATATATTTTTTATATAAAAAAAATTAAATCTGTACCGCTACAACCCATGAAGGGTCAGGAATGCACTACTTTGTAAGGAAGTACTGTTACTAGACCAACGGTTGTGCAAGGAGGTGATTTGGTCAGAATCATTCTCGGCCGCCAGAGTTTTACGCAATGAAGATGGTTGATATACTCAGTTAATGAAGCTGGGTGGACCTCGGAGAGCTCTCACAACCACAGGCTGACTCAACGGATACAAGTAACAGATAATAATTTTCTACTACAGCTGGATTCGAACCCACGTCCTTGGAGTTATTAGTCCATTGTCTAACCAACTAACTACCCTCTCCTAATGTATTTATTATAGTGCTGATGGTTTTCACATTACAATTAATTTAAGAGTTACGCTTATAATATGAGGCATTGACATATTAAATTAAATTTTTATTCATACATGTTCCTGCCAATTGAGTGTTGTTGTTTTTTTACATATGTAGAATAATATTCATTTGTCAAAAATTAATTTCAAATATATATTTTTAGAGTTTATCAGTGGGAACTAATTTGGCAAGTAGATCATTTTGTCCTTTGGGTGATTACCTAGAGGTTGTCTACCTGTATTAACAAGAGTAGGGTATGTGCAGATTTACTTCCCACGACCACAACAAAATAAAGCTTAGTGAGAATCGAACATACATCACTCAGATACATAAACTAGTACTATACAGATGGGATGCAAACTCGAAGACTGAAAAATTGGAATCTTGTTATTCCTTCGTAACGAACGCCCTCTTTGGCTTTGCATTCCTTGATAATAATTTGACGTTTGGATTCGGTTTGAACATAGTATTACTTAATTAAGGATGATAGTTAAGATTTTTTTTGGAACCAGATTCTTAGTTCTGGATTCTACCTACATTAGTGATATTCTTTTGTCAAGTTCATCTTCAAGATGTCTTTTAAGCCACCCATATTTTGTCGAAGGTCTAAGTTTCGTAACAACAGCCAATTACGAGTAGAAAGGAATTCCAAAAAGAGAGGATAGATATTGTTGAAGGAGGCAATTATGAAAATATTGGGTAAGATGATTGAGATGTACTGTATTCTGCAAATGAAAGCAGTCAAATATTTGCATTTTCAAGGGCGGAAAACTCCTTACAAGAAGATTGATTCGGTTTTTCTAATCTCTTTAAAGAATCCTTTGAATACAATCATTTTCTCGTTCTAGAAGAGCAGTAACGAACAGCGGGACATCAGACATGAAGGATCTTAGAGTGTGCACTGTATCTCGATGCTGTCTGTCAGGAGAAGGGAATGTATAACCATTTAAATGGAACTGCCACTCACACCTTCAAGATACAAATCGGCCAAAATGGCGATGGATTTCTTATTGTGTTTTAACACCTTTCATAATGTAAGTCGTAGCTGGGTCATGTGTCCTAGTTGGATGAATATGATTGTGAGAGAAGAATATTTTTTTTAAAAATTAAAATAAAATTACTAAATCATACATATATAATACAGGAAATGTGTTATATATGATTTTACTGAGTATTCTTCCTTAGATTCCCCTGCGGCATTAGAAGATGTTATTGTCAGTCCAGCTAAGGTGGTATAGTCTAGTTATAGCCTAAGGCTACGCCATGGAATTAATGGAATATTACAAGAGCCAGGAAGAAAAAAAGGCAGTTATCTCACTCCAATTTTTGATTACTTTAATAAAAACTATATATAATTACTAGTCAAAACTGATGAGTCTGCCAAGTATAGGTAGGGTGAACAAAAAATGGTTGATGTTTTAAAACCTTTAAAAAAAAAACACTAATTTTTTATTCAGAGATCTATATCTTAAAAACTACTGACAACACTAGAAAATCTAAAAGAATATTATTTAAAGAAGAGTAAATTTGCTGAAATATTAGCCCTAATAGAGCTATTTACGTCCAATAGTTCTCGAGATATAGCCTTTTAAAAAGCAACATTTTATAAAAATGTACTGAAAGTACATTAAAATATCATTAAAACTACTAACCCTGCGAAGAAAATTGTCATAAACTACTTATTATGGGTCTAGAGATATATTTTTTCAAAAATCCAAAATTTTATAAGAATAAGTAGAAATTAACATTTTGTGAGTTTTGTCAAATATCATAAAAAACTACTACTCCTATAAAGATAAACATAATTAACTATTTAGTAGTAAAATTCACTAGCTTTAATTTGAGCGATGGCAGATATCTGTACGTCCAATG
>NW_027110919.1:1421375-1422522 GCF_000696795.3 Halyomorpha halys
TAATCAATTCTCAGACAAGTGGTTAAGGGTATATATACATACTAAATTTCAGTGCTTCATGTTGTCTTGATGTTAGATACTAATAAATAAATATTGTTCCACTGATATTATATCAGTAGTTAATTAATTTATTTTAAGAAATCTATATCTCAGGAATTATGTGACTTACAGATACCTATTAGCAATCAAATTAAAGTTAGTTTAATGTACTATAAAGTAGTTTGTGATCTTTACCTTCGTAGGAATAGTAGTTTTCATGATATTTGCTAAAATAAATTGATTTATTGTTGTTCGGACAATAAGTTTGATTTATGAAAATGTTTATTTTAGAAACCATTGCACATAAAGATGTCTGTCTGCACTAAAATTAAAGTGCTTAATTTTATAGTAAATTTTAAAATTTTATAGTAAATTAAGCTAGTTAAATTTACTATAAAATAGTTAATAATGTTTATCTTTATAGGATTAGTAGTTTTTATGATATTTGACAAAATAAACTCACAAAATGTTAATTTCCAGTTATTCTTATAAAATTTTGGATTTTTGGCAAAATATATCTCTAGACTAATAATAATTAGTTTATGATACTTATCTTCGTAGGTGTAGTAGTTTTGATGATGAAATCCATTTATTTTAGCAAATTTCATGAAAAATACTACTCCTACGAAAATAAACGTTATAAGCTACATTATAACTCACTAAGCAATCTTTAATTTGAATGCTAATAGACATATATACGTCATATAATTCATGAGATATAGATTTCTCAAAATAAACTCATATTTCAGTACGTTCCATACAAAATTTTTATGAAATGTTGCTTTTTAAAAAGCTATATCTCGAGAACTATTGAACGTAAATAGCTCTATTAGGGTTTACATTTTAGCAAATTTACTCTACTTTAAATGATGCTCTCTTAGATTTTCTATTGTTGTTGGTAGTTGTAAAGATATAGAGCTCCGAATAAAAAATTAATGATTTTTAATATTTTGAAACAGTCACAGTAGGGGTAAAAGGCCGGTTCTGGCGCAGTTTGTGTGGAGGGAGTTCCTCGACTTACCACCAGAGCGCAGGGTTGTTAGTTCAGACGGTGACCGCTAGATAGCAGCACCATCGGTAGTAGTGAGAGTATGGGGGAGCTGGGACA
>NW_027110919.1:1422572-1429100 GCF_000696795.3 Halyomorpha halys
CATATTCTCTCTACTTTTGTACTAATTTGAATTTTATTAATACACTTGTAAAATTTGAATTTTAATCTCCCACCATGGGGTTACGTGACCAAATACTAGCCTCCCATTGGCTGTCTAATGATGAGATGACCGACCACGTGAGTGTTAAAGGGTAGGTCGAAGTAAAAATTTAAATTCAACTCCCCCCTCCCGTAGATCATGTGACCAGTGGTAGGGTCAAGGCTAGGGTCCAAAGTCCAAGGACACGTGAGTGGTTAAAGCTGGTTCGAGGCTAGGGTCCAAAGTCCAAAAAGGCTCATTTACTGTGCCAGAACCGGTCTTTTATCCCTACTTTTATGGGATTGGTATTTTTTTTTTATTAAACAGAAAAAAAAATGGTAAAATTACAAAAATTAAAGCAGCTGTAAATATGTTGCAATAAAAATATTCAACAGATTTTCACAATTAAAATATTAAAATCTTTAATTTGTTATATTGTGTATATTTTTCCTCACCCTTCTATTAATTTTATTATTTCAAACAAAATCCAATACATAATACATAATAGGAATATGTACACAATAATAAGCATAAATGTCCTTTCCATGCCTGAAGTGCATTTTAAGGTAGGTTATGGGATCCGCCGTGTGCAGGGGGGCTGTTGTATTTTGCACCATTTTTATTCGTTACTTAATTACTGATGGTGATTATTGTTCGTCGGGAACTTTTTCCTTAGCTCTGAATCACCTATAATAACAAATAAATACATCTAAGCATACTGTAAATTGTGTATTATTATTGTTTATATTGCCTGCGTTACATATGTTAATTGTATGTCGCAGTAAGTTTAGTAAATGACAACAAGCTGACATTCTTGTGAAATTTCTTATAAATCGATCCTTATCCACACTGAATCTCGAACGTTCCAATTCGAAATTACGAAACACAAAGATCACATCATTGATTTTGATATTTACACAACTTGTAACTTACTTGAAATACCATCTACCCGAAAAAGACTTCTAGATAAATGTTTTGAGTAGGCGCGAGGTTGATGAATTTGTGAAAACTCAAAAGGTCAGACGGTAGTAAAATTTTTAACAATCATTATACCTGCTGACCCAAGATCAGTCCAACGGTTTATTGAAAGAATATTCGAACTCCATTCTAGATTATATAAATGATTTTAGTATTGTCGAATTTTTATCGTTTTTGTGTTCTTCCTTTTTTTCTGGTAGTTTCTTAGATAGAGGACATGATTTCTGAGTGGATTAGAGCTAGGGCCCAGAGCGCTTGATTCAGAGGCTTGTGGGTTCGATTCATACCTGGGTCCGTGAATATTTAGTATGTGACGGCTTAGAGAAATGAATCTTGGCATTCTGTCCGACAATTAATTACGTTTATCTAATGTATTGCATTTGTTTCGGCCATATTTGGCATATCTATGGTCATATTTATTATAATTAAATCAAACGTTAAAGGTTAACATTTAATGAAAATATTGTTCAAAGTAATATATAAATTAATTGTAGTACAATATAAAGATTCAGATTAACTGTATCGACACATTGAATTTTTCTTATATATTTTTTAGTAAGATATGAGCTTATAGCTTTCATAGAAAGTAGTGAGAGTATGGGGGAGCTGGCACACTTCCGTGAGCAGCCAATCAGAAGCCAGCATTTTGGTGACGTCACACATGGTGGGAGATTTGAATTCAAATATTCGGCTCGACCTACCCACTCACGGGGTCCGTCACGTGACCAGTCACGTGATCATTAGGCAGTCAATGGGATGCTAGTATTTGGTCACGTGACCCCCTGGCCTGACCCCTGGGGATTTAAATTTAAATTTAGTTCGACATAACCTTAACCACCCACGTGATCATTAGGCCAAGCACTCTTTTAGGTCACATGACTCACCGGGGCTGAGTGTGCCCGGCCGCCATTTTGTTTTATGCTGTTTGAGAGGCTTATTGGTTTTGGAAGAGGCTGAGTCTACCCGTCCGCCATTTTGTTTTTGATAGCCACCATTTTATTATGAGGGTCGCGCGTCCTTTTTTGGTCACGTGACCCCCTGGCCTGACCCCTGGGGATTTAAATTTAAATTCAGTTCGACATAACCTTAACCACCCACGTGATCATTAGGCCAAGCCCTCTTTTAGGTCACATGACTCACCGGGGCTGAGTATGCCCGGCCGCCATTTTGTTTTCATGCTGTTTGAGATGCTTACGGGTTTAGCAGAGGCTGAGTGTACCCGGCCGCCATTTTCTTTTTTATGAGGGTCTCGCGACCTGTTTCTTTTTATTTAGCGCCATATTGGCATGGACTGAGTCTACCCTGCCGCCATTTTGTTTTTTGATTGTTGCTCTTGACTTGATTTCTTTTGTTTTACATCGTCAAAGAGATACAGTACTTTACTGAAGCTTTCTTAAGAATATTCAACCTTTGTTTTCAGGCCTTCTTGAAAATTCCTTTCATCGTCAGAGCATTACTGGCATTATTTTTCAGGTTGTGCTAGAGTTTGAATATTTTATCTTTGGGATTTTAATAACTTTCTTTTTATATGACTGAAATAGGGATTATCTGATGAGATGTCACATGAAGTGCAGAGAGTGGATAACTCGTTTAAGACAAAAAACGGTACTCTAGATTACCTTAATATCAGTTCGGCCGAACGTATTTATTATGCGAGTTTATTAACCTTTTCCGAGATTTGTTTAGTTACAACTTTCAATATTATGTTCAGGTTTCATCGTACATACTTCTACTTAAAAGGCACGTAATATAAACACAACTAAGATACTTTGATAGCAAATACAACCGTATTTCAAAAGTGATCGTGCAGAGGGCCCTTCAGTCTACTAAGAAAAATTATTATAAAGGAAAGTAAGTTGAAAAAATATATCTAGTCAGATTGTTCATGAAATAATTGCAGCATTGGAAAATTCACTTTACGTGACCTCTGTGGTGTTGAAGTCAGCTGTTAAAGTGTTAAAGAATATAATTCCTGTCAACACAAAACATATCCTGTCGACTGAATCTGACTTATGTTTGAGAATAATTTAAAACAAGATTTCTCCTTCCTACGTAAGCAATAAACAACAGTTCTTGTTACCCTCAAAGAGTCATGACAAGCCATTACGGGCCTATACTCTACGTGTGCGCAGACATTGACCCTCCACCAGTGCTGGTGTGAAATACTGCGACGTTGTGGCCATATCGCAGAGGAATACATTAGGAGAGAAGACGCTCTCAAGAGCACATGACAGAATTCAAGGGGCAATTACACGGATACACTTAGCACTGCCCGTCCGCCTAGCCGTGCCCCGAACGGATCGCGTCCCATCACGAACTTGTGCGCGCAGGTGGTCTCTATCTCTCAGTCTCAATATAATAATTAGACATGACTGATGCTCAGTTGGCCTTATCATATATAATATATAATATGATAGCCGTCTGTAAGATATATGATGTTTCTCTGTACTTATATCCTCTACGTATATCCTAAAGGAAAGATTCGTTGTGTGTTTATAATTGTAATTATAATTATATTTGTAGTAGTGTTCATAAAATAATCATTATCAATAATTATTTACCAATAGATATAAGAAGATAAAAGTGATATAGTCGGTGGAAAGCATAACTCTAAATTTTGCTGAGTTTTTATTACATTTTTATTTGGTTTTTTATTTTCTTCACAATGGTAACAACACCAAACTTAACATGTGACGTCATTAGTTAAAATAAAAAATAATTAATTAATTTCTATCGAAATTAGCTGCAAGCTTTTATTTCATTCTATAACATTTATTAAGTTAAGTTATATGTTATATAAAATTAGATTTTGGATCCCGTCAAAACCTTTGATATAATAAACTTAGTTTTTACTAATTTATAACATTTGGGAATCAATGTATTTTTTTGCTCAAACAATTAAATTTATCTTGATTGACTAATGATATTAAATGTAAACTCTTAATTTAAATTTAGTTTTATTGAAAAAAATAATAAAAATATCTGATACGGTGCACGGTTCTAACAGTTTTCACTTCAATTTTGAAATCAATTTATGCACTAGTAGGGCTGCAGAAAATTATGCCATCCAGTTTACTTTCCCTTGTTTTGATGTTGCATATATAGCACGCGAAAGTGTAAACTGACTATTGTTATAACCAACGTGGAAACGCAGAAAAAAATGTAAGAAATTTGTAAAAGAATATTATTTCTCCATTTTTATTATTTAATTATAACAACTCAGACTCAATCAGTTGCACAAAGTGGTTTTATTTCACTGAGATCTAACTGATATAAGTACTTTGTATATTGATGTAAGATGTTTTTTTTTTTTAATTTACTACTATCACAGCTTAAATTGTTTTCTATAAAATTAAAAACAAAACAAAATAAATAACTTAAAGTAGCGTTCCCAGTTAGCTAGTTTTAGCAGAAAAGCTATCGTAACTTCCCAAACATATACATATCTGTATTATTTATTCATATACATATCTACATGATTTTTTCAAGTTTCAGACAAATTTTCCTTTCAGAGCTTGGCTTACCATCTATACGTTCGCACAAGCACTTAGATACGCACCATTCCCGAGATATGTAATAAGTATAAATTTGAAAATTCATGATTGTAATTTTGAATTATATTTTTGTTGGCACTGATATATTTTGAAGTTTAGTGGAAGGATGTTCTATATTTTTGCCATTGCTGATCAATGACTGAAAATTAGCGTTATGTTTGAAAACGATTTTTTTAAAAATACTTATTGCTTATTTGAGTGTTTTAAATTTTCTAATTGGTATTTTTTTTTTTTCAGGTGAGTATATTCTATGATCCTTTTTCAACTGTTTAAGGTAATGACATTATATTGAAGTGAAGTTTATGATTTATAAATATTATTCTTCATAACTATAAATTTATATAATTCATTGTTCTATAACAGTAGACATTATAAAATTAAAAAAAATAATTAACGATTTTGTGGGTCATTATCCCCTGTATGTAAGAAATGACTAGGCAGAGGGTAAGCAAAAAAAAATTATATTTCAATATATTTTGGACCTCGATATTTTTATTTTAATCAAATTTTATTATTTAAATAATTTCGATAGTTAAAATGGTTTTAATAATTAGAATAGATGCTTTTAAATATCGGTAATATTGTTTATGATGTTAGTATATTTTTAAATGTTTTCTAAATCAGTGATTAACTTAGCTTTGTCTTGATTATGACATTCGAAGCTAAAACCATCTACTAATGACAAAAAATTAAAAATTATTATAATTTCATTAAAAAGTGAAGGAGGAAAAAGGAAAATAAAGGCGGAAAATTTGATTCGGACGGGAAAAAACCAATGGAACCCGAACATTCCTGAGTTCGTTAACTGTCGTATTGTTTTCAGTTACAAAAATTATCTTCGTTACTCCCAGCTTAGAAAACTCTAAAATAGGAATTTTATAGCAACAGCAAAATAAAAATTATTTGTTCATAATTTTCGTCTTTCTTGGTCTTCATACTTTTTTTTTGTTTTTCGAAAATCAGCCCACGAATCAACACAATACATATAAAGCGGGTCATATAAAGCAGGGTCAGTAAAAGTTGTGTGGTACGAGCACCACTGTGTACAATACTAAAATAAATTTTATTTAAAAAATAAATGAAATGGTCATGAGAGATGGTTAGGACCTATGTTTGTGACTCTCAATATTTACACTATCTATAAGTAAATAGAATTGAGTTTCCGAATCCTTCATTTCACAAGATGGATATTGGTTTGTTATGGTTTGATTGATTTAAAATTTCTTTCACGCAGTATATGCCTAATGCGGAGATTACTCAGTTCACCTTAGCCTCGGGCATTGTTCGCCCTCACTGAATTAAGTAAGGGGTTTATCTTGGACAGTTCGCCTTCTAGTGCTGACGGTATAAATTTTAGTATTGCTCAATAATTCAGGCTTTGAGTTTGTTCGTAGGAGTAATGAAAGAATAGGTCTCTTGCAAAACTAGGTCAGGATAGTTCTGTCATTGTTTTGTAGGTAGTACAACTACTGACTGGAAAAATAAAATATAAATAACGACTTTTGAAGCGGTTAATACAAACCTACTACTTATTTGGTATCATGTCCTAGTACTTGCGTTATAAAAATAATATCTTACGTGGTAAGTAACAGTTTAGTGCCGTTTCACACAAAATACATCACGCCGCTTTCCAAATTTAGCCACTTTTTCAATGTTGCTCAATTTATCTATCTTAAGTCTTTTCTTACTGTTTTATGTTAATATTTTAAAGGTGATATAGAACCGACCCTATATAGGGGTTTAGCGGGGACGGATGGCCGGGGTGGATTGCCTTCTATTATTTTTTGTTACGATCTCCTAGTGTGTGATTCTGAGAGCACTTTTAGAGGGTGTAACCATGTAGTATGTATGTACATAGTATGTAATCATGTTTTTTAATTAATATCATTTCATAGATAATACTTTTATATAAATAAAATCAATTCTAAAATTTAAAAAAATGCTTATTTAATAATAG
>NW_027110919.1:1429270-1430489 GCF_000696795.3 Halyomorpha halys
TTTTTATCGCAATTTAATATATTAATTTGTTTGTTCTGTTTCCTATCTCAGTTTTTAACCTTTTTTTAATAATAATAATGTAAAGATTTTAAGACAATAAAAAGTCTCTTGAATTTATTTCAACAATTATAAGTAGGCGGTTTTATTGTCAATGCGAAATTTTACCACCATTTTATCAATACAGTCTGATTTTGTGACAGGAGATATTTTAACGTCCTTTTGACACAACACAAATTTGAAAATGGTCGGAAGAAGTCTTTTTGGATTTGATTATTATTCATGATTTTGGGAAAAATCTTAATCATCTTTTTGAGATAAACATGTTTTTTTTTTGGTTGATAACTTATATTTAAACATTTTCCAGGTTATTGAAGAAAAAAAAATTTGACCTGTTTTACTTAGAAGGCTACATTTATTTTTCTATATTTTCAGTGGCCTAAAGTAATTTAAATTCTTGGAGCTTACTTTTGTTTAAATCTACGTCTGAGGATTTTTTTAACATACAGAATGACAAGCGTAAAACAAACATATGGAATAAAACGTTATTTTTAAAACTAATTATATATTTTTTTCTCTGTCCATAAGTACCATTAGAATGAACATTGGAACACGTGTCCAATATTCTTAAATCTCGAATTACAAAAAAATAAATTTGATTAAATTCAGTGACACTCTCACTATGATCCTTGTTCATGTTGCTATATTTTTTATGGATAGTTTCCATTTCCCTTCAACCTTAGAATAATTAATTTATTTTGAATAAGTGATGTTATTTTGCTTATTAATTTATTTATCCTCTTGTTTAATTGTATAGAACTTTATCGTTATGTGATTTTCTATCGACATTTTTTACTTGAATGTTCTAATCTACTGATTCTATACTTGTTACATCTGAAACTCCGTTCCCGATTGGTCTAAATGATTGTTTCTTATGTATTAGTATAAAAAAAAAAAATCAGGCAAAATACAATGCTAAGAAACATATCCTGACTACAGCTACTAGAAGGTTGATGCAGTCCGATGTTTTCCCTGAGGGAAGAGTTGAGAGGGAACCAGCGCCTTGGAGTGACAGATCCATTAGTGAGTCGACCAAGTGTTCTCTTAGGCCCTGTCTCTGGCGAATACATTGCGGATGTTCGTATCTCGCCTAGGGTAGGGACAGTCTGTAAATTATTGCCAGTCCTTTCCTCTCCTCTCATTCAAGCAAACATGAATATAT
>NW_027110919.1:1430579-1433556 GCF_000696795.3 Halyomorpha halys
ATATATAATAAGATTTTTCAAAGTTAACTGGTAATATCCTTGTTTCGAAATAAGAGATTTAGAACATTCCACATCTCCTAATCTATGTCAGTTATGAAAGAAGAATGAATGGAGCCAGATTTTTCCTTCAATAAACAATTTATACGAATAACTTGAATCATTTGAAATTTGTTTCTGTCCGGAAATAGAAAACTGAAATATGTACTTCTTATAGATAAAGTATATGTTAGTAGTAAGGAAATTGCTTTGACAAACCTACAGAATCACCGCAGTTTTATCATTATTTGGATAGATTTCAATGTACTTTAATAATTTAATTAATTAAAAATTAATATTTAATCATTTTTAGTGGAATATGATTATGTTTTATTTATTTTCTACTGCATCCTTCATGTCGTTCGAATTTTCTTTTGTTACCATTCCATAGCTTATAGAAAATGAATAAATTATTTTCTCACTTTTATTTTATTATATTAGTTCATTAACCTCGGGAACATATATTTAACATTTTTAAATACTTATTAGAAATATGTGTACCACGATATCTACTTTTGGTGTTGAACTTGACATTATTGCATGATATTTGTTTGATGAGAGGCATTCAAATGAGTCCGTAACCTTCGGATCCTAAAGCACTTTCTACGTCAAACGGATATTTTAACATGACTCTTTCAGTTTTTAAATTCGATGACATTTAGGTTTCTCTCTCGATATTGTCCATATCTTTAATTAATGCTAAAAAGGAATGACGAAATAGGACGAGTAGGTGTTTAATTTGGTTAATTAATGATCTAAGCCTGCAATTATCTCCTTCGGAATTTCGGTTCAGTTTTCTCGCTTTGTTATGAAGCGTAACAGATTGCGTTAGTATTAATGAAGTATTTGCTTTTCATTGTTACGTGGAGGAATTATGTCACAAGGTAATACATTGTTCAATGTGTGGATTCCACCGTGTGCTGTATCTGGGATTTCATCGCTTTGTAACACACCATTGTACTTTAGATTCGTCATTTTCAATTTCCAAGCATATCAAAATGAATAAGTCAATGAATTGACGTATGTTTGTACAGATGAAGGATTATGCTAAATGTCACATATCAATCGTACAGTATTTTACTAACTAAAACTGTTATATTCGGTGTATTCATTCAACCTAAGATACTTATGTTAAACTTGCAAAGGTGTTTAAAATCCTAAAACTCATTTGACATTTGTATGCTAAATAAGGCCACTAGCATACTCGACTTAAGCAAGGTTTGGGATCTACTGAAATATACTAATTTCGTAAATGACTTAAAGCCAAAGAGAAAGTTATTATGCGTTTTTCATTTAAATTTTTTTCTCCTTTCGTTCTTTTTATTACTATTTTTTTTTTATTATCACTATTGAAAAAAAAGAAGAAAAATAAGAAGATTAAGAAACTAAAACAATAAGAAAAAAATCATGTTTTACAAATATATATTTTGATATTTACTGACTATGCTTATGTAATATAAGTATAATTAGCAATTGCCCAATTAGTCTTTGTCAGCTTTGAGTGGCAACCCAATACATTTGGGCGGTACTACTTTGTGCATAAACTGTTTCTCTCTTTTCCCTGGTCAATGTCAGTGCAAATATTTTTATTAAAATATGATTGTTTGCTTAAAGTGAAATACAATTAAATAAAAACAAGACCTCAAATAATTTTTTATAGATTAATGGTGTCAAAATTTTCACTAATCTCTAATTGAGATTTCAATATTTCGACATTTTTATCATTATACTCATTAATTCATTACTATAATTATAAGCCTCAAGTAGAAAAGAAAATGTGCAATATATTTATGGTTTTCTTGTTTTTATTTATTTTTCTGCATGTTATGAAATTTATAAATTAAAAAAATGAGTTAATAAAATTATATATATATATATCTGTACCTCGGAGGGATACAACACTATGTCCAGTAGTAATTCACATGCTTCAGAAGGATAAAACACCAACATGGTGTTCTATCCCTCTAAATGAAAGTGGACTTGGTGTTGTTTTAAAACATGCTATATCCGGTTCTAACTGGTTTTGGACATAGTGCTCTATTCCTCTAAGAAATATGAGAAAAGCTGATTTTAACTCTGTAATAAAGTCAATATGGAAAAAAATGGACATAGTGTTGTATCCCTCCGAGGTACAGATATATAAAATGAAAACTGGTATTTTTTTGAACGAAATTATATTTCAAGAAAGTGTAGACGAACAAACCAAATTTACATCATTGCTGTTATTAATTCAGTTCGTTGGTAGAATAAGGGTTTATGTCATAGACCAATTCAGCAGTTTGTGAAAATTACAACCTGTGGTTAGAAATCTTTTCAAAAATGCTTTAATGTTTTTGGAGATCTTGTGGAAATTGCCACTGTTTATACCTGATCTGACTTATGAATGTTAAAAAGGCTTGTGAAGCGTTCCATCTAACATAATAAAGTAAAAGTATACGCTCAGTGCAGGATGCGTGGAGGTTTTTGAATTTACAATTCAATTTATTATTATTCATATATATTTTAACTGAAGTGTGCATGAAAAATTACTTAGGTTTAGCTGTCACCAAAGGTTTTATTGAAGAAAGACAAATCTGGTATAGGTTTGGATCTGAAACATCTTCACATTATTTCAAAACAACTATTCAATTATTATTAAGTATGATGATCCCCTTACTATATATTGCTTATAGTTAAGTGAAAGTAAAATGTGACTTGAAATAACTATCGTAAAAAAACAATTATTACTAAATCATTTCATATACATCAATTGTTTATAACTAATGATAATTTTCTGTTGCTATGAAAATTCTTATTTAAGGATATTTAATGTGTGAAAAATGATAGTTAACTTTGTTCTTGCCAAGAGTACAATAGTTAAACAAAATATTACAAAGCCAGTTTGTAAACTGCTGTCTCTGTTGCCCAACATTCCTTCTTTAGTTGTTTATTTATTATATAA
>NW_027110919.1:1433636-1444038 GCF_000696795.3 Halyomorpha halys
TACTACCAACAATAGGAGATGGTTTATTATATTATATAAAAGATTAAAGGAAGTTTTTTTTTTAAATTCAACATCAGCTAGGTTTTATCCTCATTGCAATATTATAACATGTAGAATTTAAAAAAAAACTCCCTTTTATCTTTTATATAATATAATCAACCATGTCCTATTGTTGGTAGTAGTATGAAATGAATATATATGATCTATGAAATAATAAATAAATTATAAAATCACTTGATTGTACATTGATTTTATTTTTATTTTTATATTCAGAGAAGTATATCCAGTAGGTCCAACCAGATGAAAATATCTATCGATGGGTGCCAAAATAAAATACATAAATGATATTTGATTTAGTTATACTTTTGATTATTAGGGCGTTGTGGAGACTATTATGATTTATAAGCTAGAACAGTACCATATGAATTAATTTCTAGCTATAAAATTATTATCCAATGAGAAAAATACTTCTAAATACAATATAATAAAATTAAAATTTAAAAAAATAATTAAAAGAACTTATGAACTGAATAATATGATACAATATAAAATATATAATAAAGATAATACTACATACAATAATATATAAAATATATAACATGATATCTAATATAAAGATTACAAGAAAGAAAGGGGCATTAAAAATAAAGAGCAGCTAAAGGATACAATAAAACAAAATGATATAAAAAGGACCTTAGTATATCTAAATAAATAATATATATAATTAAACACACAGATACATATGACTAATTTTAATAGTAATATAAATTAAATTAGAATATATACTGCTACAAAACATGAACGGTTAAAAGGGTGTAGTACTTTTTAAGGAAGTACTGTTACTAGACCCAGGTAGGTGATTTGATCAGAATCATACTCGACCCCCAGATTTTTATCCAATTAAGGGTACTCAATTTATGAGGTTGGGTGGACTCCCGGAGGGCTCCAGAACACACAGAGTTGACTCACGGCTACAGTGTAACAGAAAACAAATTTCTGCCCAGCCGGATTCGAACCTGGGTCCTTGGAATTAGTAGCATAGTGCCACCATGCTCCCTGTTTTTTTTTTTCTTTTAATCGTAATATACTCGTACAATGAATCAAATTCATTTAAGTTAATGATATTCCGAGTTTAATCAATAGTGTTAGAAGTATATAAATGGACAAAAAAAGTTTGCTTTGCCTCAAATCCTTGAAATGAGTTCTTACATTCTTGGGTTACTTCTTGAAGACCTCCTTTCCCTTATGAGTACATGATAGTCTAGATGCGACGAACGAGTTATAGCTAGGTGATGACCTAATACCTAACCGACTGGCAGTTAGAGGCAGCTACCGACATCGACATAGTAAACAGGACTAGAGCAGGCATTGTATGCTAATGTAAGCTGATCAAGGCTAGAGGAAGCGGTGCATAGGCCACTCCTGTATCTTTAGGAGTATCTTTTTTTTTTTTATTTAAATAGAATGAGTCTTCCGTAGCCTTTCTGTCTAGTATGGCCTGTCCAAGTCGGGCTCTGTTATGATTAATAATTAAAAATTATGCGGATTTATGTATGAGTTTTAAATTATTCCAAAATTATAAAAGACAGGCTAGTTATGAAAATATTATTAACTATAGTTAGACTTCATTGAATGAAATGAAATTTTTTTTATTATTCTGGGACCAGGTACCTTTAGAACAATTACAAAGGTAATTTTAATTATACTACAACATATATTGACCAAAAAACAGTGTGGCCGCACTTAATCATAACTTATATTAAAATTGAATATAAATAATTTTAAATACAGAGAAGAAAAACATAAATAAATTTAAAAACTAACTGACTAAATAGATACATAAAAAACAAAACAAAAAGGTAGTTACTAAGTATCTATATTGGTGAAGTAAATGATAGTTAAACAGAAGGGTTTTAAACGAGGGAAGGGTTGATACATGGCGTATGTTATAGGGTGGGCAGTTCGGTGAGGTGGAGGGTAGAGGTCAGATAAATGGGACCTGATAGTACCGGATTGGACTGAGAATTTAAATTGCAGATTTTCTAGGATATACGAGAGGCGTTGGGTACTAATTACTTGGAATTGAATAGAGAGACTTTACTTTATTATACAATCATTTAAACAAGACATTAATTTTTAGTAAAGATTACTCATAGATCTGAAGTGCTAATGTGTATATTTATTTATTTATTTATTAAAACATTAATTCACTAAAGCTGTGACTTGTTGTTGTTGTTGATTGTTGCTTAAAGGCGTAAAACCCTCTGGTCATCAACGCCTATGGGATGATAAAAGTAAAAACAAAATAATAAAATAAATAAATAAATAAAAAATAGAAAAATAAAAAAAAAATGAAAAATAATTTAAAAAAAAATAAAAAAATAAATAAAAAACATAAAAATCGAAGAGGAGTTATAATTTATAAAGAAGGCGATGTGCTTTTAAAAATTCAAATACTCCTGTAATTTTAGCTTCCTCATCTGCGAGAGTTTCGGATAAATTTGGGGTCAGTCCTATCCTATTTATTGTTGGCAAATAGTGAGTACACTCTTCGAAAATATGTCTAATCGTAAGAATGGACTGACAATATTTGCACGTTGGAGGTGGCAGTTTTCTGATCAGGTGAGAGTGCGTGAGGAGACTGCTGTGGTGGAGGAGAGGTGCTGTGACTTAATACTACAATTAATTCTATTTTATCATTCTGTAAAAATGAAATTTAATCCTTTCATTCATTATTACAACATGGAAAATTAGACTCAAACCAATGAAATTCATCGTTTTGTTCTTTAGATTAAAGTCTTAAATGTTTATGAACTGTTAGATTAAAATAGGATACAAATATCTCTGATTCTAGTTTCTAGCTAATAATTAAATTAGGGACTTAAAAAGTCGATAAATAACTTTAAAGTTTTATTTACTAATTTACAGCTTTTGTTACATTTTTTCCGTTTTGGACTTCGGCTTACATTGAAAATGCGCTTTTCTATAAATTGTGGTGCCTAAACGGCTTAAACGAATTTGTAAAACCTGCTTTTAGTTTCATTTTAAGTTTTTATTTATATAATTGATACTGGGTGAAAATATAAAATGTCCTAAACATTATTAAACATAAGAAAACAACATTTACGTATAACTCAAGAAGTATACATTTTAAAGTATATTGTGTTTGTATGTAGTTTTTTAATAAAGTAAATGAAATTCCCCCAAAAGAATGGATAAATAAATAACTTCCATGTTATTTAAACCATTGTAAAAAAAAAAACATAATCAGCAAAGACAAAGCGTATTAGACTTATATCTACGTTATTTTAGTATTTTCGAAGAACATAATACACTTTTATTACACTTATCAGTAGGGGTGCATTTTATGGACTACTTAAGCTATTTTTTCCTCAACCAGGAAACTAACTATTTTTCAAGGATTAATGAAACAAATCACTTTGCATCAGTTTTTTTTCTTTTTTATGAAATAATTTTTTTCTTTCTTTTTGGTTTGGTTTTGCATGTCGTTTTTTATATTTACATTTACTCTGGAAGTATTTTATGCTAGAGTGGAACTCACGCTCGTGTTTCCAGAGAAAATCCTCTTATCATGATGGAACTGGTGTTATATGAAAGCGAAAGCACTGGCGTAGAGAAATAATGTATACAGTATAGCCTGGATGGGTGATGAGAAGAACCTTTCATATCGAACATAGGTAGAAATATCATTATGAAAAGACATGGACGCCTTTCTCTCACAAAGCGGGCTAGCGATGTACACGAGTGTAAAACAAATTAAAAGGAAATTTCAGGGGATTTACGGTCCTTGAAGGCACGTAAATAATGGGAGCATCCACGCATGCGCGCCTCAAACACTTAATTTAATGCCTACCCGCCTCCGAGCAACAAAAGGACAGCACCGAGGAAAGGGAAAGATGGAAATTATTCTTGCTGCAATAAATGTCAGCCAGTCTCTTGTTTAAGTGGCGTCGACTCGCTGAGGGTCGGGGAGGGTTATACGCTTCTCTGCTGTGGTTATTCCGAGAAAGATAATCAGATGTACACGGCAACTTTTAAATGTATCTTTTTTTATTTCCACATACCTATATATGGAACATATATTATGGGGACTATTGTATTTGTGAAAAATTTCTAATTCGATTTTTCACGGAAAGTCCATACAATTATTTCTTCATATCCCGAGAACCAATACTTCAATACTACAATAATCATCAAAGTGAAGGCACAGGAAAGAAAGCCAGAAAAAAAACACACAGAAATAGGTGCGCAGACAAACTGCTCGCGTTGCTTGCTACATAAACAGCGTTCTGAATCATATGGCTCAAAACCTTCACATTGTATACCAACACTTTTATATATTCTAATTTATAGCTTTTGAAAACAACTCAGTAATTTTTCAACTACAAAATAACAAGCATTACCGTCTATAATCTGGCCTTTGTCTCTCCTTGAATTTATTAATTTCACTTACCTGTGTATGGAATATACAGTAAGAGGAAGTATGGAAAATTTTTAATTCGATTTTCTGACTGAAATACACGTTTTGAGTGGTCTATATCAGTGATTCCCAAAGTTGACGCCACCGCCCCCTGGTGGGTGTTGCAGCGATTCAAGGTGACGGTGAATAACTATAAATTGTCTCGGCAATAATATTACTGCTAACGAAAATAGAGCCGAGGATTAATAAATTGGTAGGAACACACCATGCCCATCCTTCTTATTAAGATGATTTGGAGTGTTTTAAATTTTTTTGTTTTACATTCTGTTCTGAGTTCTATAAATAGTTTCATAATTTCAAAGTTTAATCTTTCAAGTTACACCATTCTTTACTACATTTTTTGAAAAGGTAGAAAAATTAATATTTCCTCTTAATTGTTATTAACATTAAAAAAAAAAAAAAATTTCCAGGGGGGTGCTAAGTAATATTTTTCCTGGAAAGGGGGCGGTTAGACAAAAAAGTTTGGGAACCACTGGTTTATATGAGCAGCCTTTCAAAAACTGAAATTACATATTTAGGCTATCTGTATGCCTGGGATAGGACAGTACAATTTTTGTTAAAATCAACCGTTTACAAATACAGTCTACAATATTTTACACTTTTTAAGATTTTTTCAAAACAGCTCTAAAGATTTATATTAAACCCGGTAAATCTATGTGGAATTAAATATTCTTTAATAGTGGATTGGTATCATCCCTATAAATATAGCCTAAAAGTGCTTCAATGACGAATTTTTAAAAAATCTCTCTCTAAAGTATCTTTAATTCTCTTTATTTCAGACAATAAAGAGTTCTCATTGTCATCAATAACAATTGATTAATACAAAATTTTAAAGGTAATACAAATAGAATAAGGTCATTAAAAATAACTTTGAATAAATACTATTGGGAAAGATGAGACTGCCCGATCTTTTCCGATTGCATAACAACTTCATCTTTTGTTTAAATTGTATTGTCAGCAGCAACACGATGTATATTCCTTAATCCTACCTCGAGAAACCTCGAAATTCGAAATTTTTATAGAAACAAAAAAATTTGTTCATAATTTTTACGTTCACATGTTTTTTTTCTATACATAAAAAAAAAATCCATATCTTCAACACGAGCCCTACAATCTACCTTAAAACTTGGAGGGGGAGAGAGGGGGCATATGTAGGTAAGTAAGTGAAAGTTATGTGATGCTTGTTACGCACCAGAGTTTTTTTCGTTGTTCAGTTATGTTTCTTATAAGACCTTCAAGGATTATCCTTTTGTGAGGGAGGTGTATTATATCTTCGGGTGTAATAGTACAAGTAGTAAAAAAAAAATTCAATTATTAATATTGTTGATGATTTACAACTTTTTAGCTTAATTTATTATCATTAGCTATTGGTTTTGAGTAACTAAAAAATGATGTCGCAATTGTAATTTGCACTAAATTTGTTGGAAATTTAGTTCATTTATTCTAAATTAGGATTATATTTGAAGGCTTCTTAATAATTTGAATTCTATTGAGTGATAAGTCTCAGTAATAACAAATATATGTAGTGAATAGAAAAGAAATGGCCCTAATATTTAGTTTTCTGTGACCTTGCTTTAACGTAATAGAGGTACACAGTGATTTTTTTTTCTTTATATTTTAAATTCCTCTTAATCTTCGAACTCCTCGAGACAAATGAGCCTACTAGATATAAGTCTGCCTTTATCCGTATCAAGACACTAGACAATAATGTTATCCAAGAGAAAGCCGAGGGTCAGCCTTTATTGTGGAGTGAGGTAACCGCAGGGCTGCTATTAATCTCCCACTCATGGCAACAGTTTATGGAATAACAGCTCGGTTGTATATCTAGTCTAGGATGATAGATATATATGTCGGCGGCTTAGCCGTTCCATCTAGGTCGCTTTGTCATCGTCTGCAATGAAGTGCGCACAACGTAGTGCTCATTTTGTTGCTAACACTGCGAAAAGTGTGTAAAACCGCTTTTAAATATTTTAGTTTTTTCATTAACGTCCACGTGTTCTCTATCTTCAGATATAGTTAAGAAGATCAGGAATAAAATTTACTTGGTTACTTCTAATCATGCTTAAGTATAGATAGATGCTTTGATCATTTTCTCAGAACTTTACTAACATTCTTCTATAAATAATTTTAAGATCCGAACCAAATGAAATTTGACCCTATTAGAGGATCAGGCTGAGGACTATAGAGGTGTGTTCTGGTAAATCATTTTATTATATATTATAAATTATATGTATCAAGGAACTACTTAAATGAAAACTTTGATAGCATATATCGTCCAAGTTACCGCTCCTTTGCATCATATCGCATCAGTACCTATGTATTCTGAACTTGATGCAATATCTATAACCTAACTAAATGGAAATAGAATTGGTACCTAAAGCTCAGTGGTCATCGCACTTAAAGGCTACAGGAGTTACGGAAATGGTTATACAATAAAAAGTTAAGACAATCAATCACACTGTAGTCTTTGTATGTATGTATTTGGATTATTTAACTTTAAGGTTTTTTAATTTTATTATGTTCGTAAGTGCCATTGATTCAACGATTTCCCAAAAATATTTTTCGGCAGTCAATGTAGGCCATATTTTTATTATGGATGTCAGAACGAAAAGAGGAAGTAGAAAAAAAATCACGTCAAGGATATGAAGATAGGAGTTTTGTATATTGGAATAATGCTGTCACTGTGTTCATCGGACCAATTCGTATTTACATTGAATATCCTTGAATAACAAATAAAATATCTATTGTTTTCATTATATTGTTAAATTTACTAGAAACTTTAAAAACATACATATAGGCATGGTATTTCGATAAACGAGTTTTTATTAACGCAAACTGTCCCTTAAAGATTGTCATTATAGAGTATGTAGCTTTAACAATTACGTGAGTTTAATTGACTTTTTGACGAATGAATGAGTATGATATCGCATAAATTTCGAACGAATTAAAAAGAAGAAATGAGACATGACTAATACAACAATTCTCGCAGGGATAAACTTTAATTACCAGGCCAAGCCCCTCTGTGTGTGTCTAGAGCAGTGATTTCCAACCTTTTTTTGGGAGCATAACTTTTATTACTTGTAGAAAAATTTTGGATCCCCTAAATTATTAGTCGATACGAATAAAGCGTCAGATACAATGTTTCTAGCACAAGCTAAGAAAGGCTATGATAATTTCAAAAAATCTTGGGATGGTAGGTTCGTATCTGTTTTGAGCTGATATGGAATGACCCATTCCTAAATTATTTCGAGGAACCCCGGTTGGGAACCACTGGTCAAGGTTATAAATGAGGTTCACTTATTTTATATACACTTATTTTCTTCTCACGGTTACACTTCATAATGAGAGTTTATTTTTAAAATGAACAATCCCTACTAGTAATACTAATACCGTGTTAAAAAAATATATAACCATCATTTGTGTTAAAGGAAAATGTACTCCAGTCACTAAAAAAAAAATTTTAGAAACATTTTATTTTTATTTTTTACTAATTTATTTTCCTAGAAAACGAGAAGATGAATAAGGATCATATTATACGTTCCAGATAGGAATAAAATATTTGTTCCTCCTTATAAAGACAGAATCATTTGTACGCTTCCGCGCTATATTTCTCCAACAGCTATTTAGACAAACTAAAAATAGGTAAATAATAGCTTTGAAGGAGTAGTGATAAACGACTGAGTGTTGCTAAGTCTAAATAAAGGGCCGAAGGTTGGCCAAGGGACCTGTTATTTGTAGGGGGCTTGTGCAACGCCAATTATGTAAATCTAGCAAGTAGTCCCATCGCCCATCTAAATCATCTCCTCATTCTATCCACTACCATTAATTTCATATCAGAATTTTTTTTCGTATGATAGATTCCATTATATACTTTATAGAAAATAATTATTACTAAATTTTTCGACAGATATAAATTTAATAGTTATATTGCCAAATGTAGGCAACTTTGAAATGCCAATAAAAACCTATAAATAAAATAATGGTTAATAATAAATAAAATAGTAGTCGGTGAAGTGAATAATGGTGAAGTAGTAGTTTAAGTAACGTGACCAGACATCGGGACCGTCTCAATTTTCGTTTGTACGTAATGTCACGCTTTGAATGGTTCAGAGAAACCTTGGTTATCCGTCCCCTGATTTAAACTCTTGTTCTCTAAGCCCAAACGTGTGACCTAGTGTCCACTGGACCTTACAAAAGCTCTACAATATATGTCGGCAACCACTTGTTTAAACTTTTTTTTAGACGAACTAACCATTCGTGATTGACACGTTATTTCAGTTATCACCGGCATGATTTTTATTTTGAGCTATCGGTTTGCTACAGACTAAACACATTTGATACAATCATTGTCAAGATATTGAGCTCGTCTTGTTTCAGAACATTCACGATGTCTACTTTGTTAATTAGAGTCATCAAAAAATAAAAATTGGCTAACCGTTTTTTTCATTCGTAACATACCTTATATAATGAATATCTACTCAATGTACTTGTTAAATTATCTAGAAAATCTGGAAAAATTAATTTTCACAGTATTTATTGGCGACAATTCCCAGTTAATAGCATTTCATTCAATAAGTAATGGCTACGTACCAATGAAAAAATACTGGTCGTGAAATAGTAACTTATTTCAAAGTTGATTTTGATATCTCATTCGTGAAAATCTATCGCTCTTGAGAGCCAAATAAGTGCTCGATACTACTATTTTATATATCTACAATAACAAAAAAATGTATGTAAAAATATAATAAAACCAAGCGGAACAAAAAATAATTTAAATTAATTTGAATGATAAAAAAAAAAATAAAAAGTGAAAAATATAAAATCTTAGAGTACAGAAGAATAGAATAAAAATAATACCGAATATATAACTAACCAAAAATTAAAAAACATAAAAAAAAAGCTTGGTGTTAGTTTTAAATTTACAAATATTATAAAATTGAACTATGGATTATAGTTAAAATACCAACACTCGACATCAGTCAACTAACCTTGAATAAAGTCGATCTATCATAAATGGAATTTCGACTTAGTAATAAATTTCGATTTTTTTCATATTACTCGAACGTTCTTTCCAACTCGAACATTCGGCCATGAAACTGGATAAACATCCGTCATGTGATAACAATGGAGTGTAAGATAGTGCGCAGTACCGTGTCATTTCCTTGAAAAATAAGGATTTTCCGAATAGAGAAGGAAAATAAGGATCTAACGGAATTTTCGGAATTCGGAAAATGATAATTAAACATATAATTTTAAACAATAAAATCTTTATTGTAGGGAGATCGGCCAAAAAGGTACACAAAACTACAGAAACAGAAACACATTTGCTCCACTTTGCGGATATATTGCCTCATTTCAAGTCTGAATGATAACAATATGGATTACAGCTTTTCAGATTACTGCATGCAGCTCTTCTCCATCTTTGTTGATTTTATCTATCCATCTGGTTTTGGCCTCCCACGTGGTCTCTTGCCAACTATACTAGCAGTCGTTGTGTAGAAGCATCCTCATGGTCTAGATGAATAAAATAATTATTAATGGCAATTACAGTAATGAATAATAAAATTGAAAATGTGCCATTGGTAGTTTTTAAATGATATTCAAACTAAAAGAAGGAAATAAATGCATTTCATAACCTATGAATAGAAGAAATAAAGAGAGAGAGGGAGAGAGAGAAAAATACTTTATTTATTTATCTATGCTGCCTAAATATATTAGGTTGCTATCTCACACAGCATACTTATCAATCCGTAATCGGACATATATACATTACACATACATGGTATAATAATAAAAAAAAAAGAGATACAATAATAGGATATAATAAACAATTTTTTTCACCCCTACAGTTTCCTTTTACAATCCATTTCGGTTGTACAACAAATCCAAATGTTTCATTCA
>NW_027110919.1:1444153-1445976 GCF_000696795.3 Halyomorpha halys
CGCTAAACAAATTCAATATTAGACTGTAATGTGAGATCAGACCATCATTCATAGTCACAGCAGTAGATCAGTCTACCAAGAACAAACAAATAGATACATTTTACGAGAATAAGACTAACACATAGATTCAAAGGAAAATATAATAAAAAACCGGTTACAGGAAACACTTGAATGGATAATTAAGTTTTAAAAAAAAACACAAAAAATAAAAAAAATAAAAAAAGGAGATGAAAGAGATACCAACCTAATACTTATTTATTTTATTCATTAAAAAAATTACATTCAATATGGTCCGACCAGGGCCCTGTTTCATAATGAAAGCTAATAGTATTAGTTCATAGTAAAAGTATAGAAACTAGTGTGGTAATAATACTAATAATTATTTTTTTCATAATAGGGATGACTATTAGTGATATTACAGGAATTAAGAAATACTAAAGTACAAGTTACTATTGTACAAGTCAGTGTAATTGAATTAAGATAAATCTACTAGACTAATAGTATTAGTTTGTACTTTATTATGAAACAGAGCCTGTATATGACAACTATCGGTCGGTGGCAAAATAACACATAAAAATGATATACATAATTGAAATGTACTTATTATAATTTTGATAATAAGTGTGGAGGCTATATAATGCTTAAGCTTGATAAGTACAATATCAATTGATCTCAAGTGATATAACTAATAATTTAATTAACAACTACTAAAATGAAAATAAAAATAAAGTAATAATTATTAAAAAAATTAAATTAAAAATAATAATAATAAAAATAACTCAAAGGACTTTGAAGTGAATAATAAAGCTGCAAATTAATGAATTAATATAATGATGAGAATGAATTCAATAATATCTAAATAAGTAATACCTATTAATAAGTACATATGCATTGCCTATATCTTACCGATCTTAATCTTACTCTTGTATAATAATAATAAGTAATAAATAATAATTATTATTTTTAGTGATAATCTTACTTACCGATAGAGATCGTAAAAATACCGCTAGGAAGTAGAAACGCAAAAAAATAATAATAATACTCTTCAAAATCACAACTAATTCATGCTTAAAATAGTTCGAAATATTACTTTGTCTCTTCAAATTCATACCTAACTATAATATAGAAATGTATCATTTATTTATCTATAGTATTCAACATTGGAGTATCTCAATCCCAAATCATGAAACCTTGGTCGTAAAAGTGGACTACATCTTTTCTGAACAGTTATCGTGACTTGTTTTATCCATTCAATAATTTTATTCCTCCCGCATCAAATTCTTTAATGAATTTTTATGTTCCTTATTATGTCTCAAATTATCCATAAAGAACTCTATATTCCATTTGCTGCAGATTTATTTATATATATTTAGTAGCTGGCAATTGATGTCCAGCGTTTCATTCTAAATTTCTTTCTCATAAAAATCTACTAATTCGTAACGTTTATTCCCAATCTGTTCTTGATAACTCTATGAGGTCTCTGAAAAGAAGATGGTCATGTGGTCATCTAACTTGAAATAGTCCTTGAAGAGCTACCAATAAAAAGTACCTTTACAAATTACCATGTATACTTTTACTTCACATTTAATTTTTTCTTTCTTTGTATACAGTTGTTTCAATAAATAAAATAAAATAAGTCTTTCTCGTTACTCATAGGTTAACTTATTATAGGTTAACATTAAGTTCACTTTCTAAGCGTATTACTGTAATATATATGAAAAATAGATAGATTTATTTATTGATAGATATTACAATCTGCCACACAGTTGTGGGCAATAGGTAATATTGATAAATGATCTCATACATACTAAAATAAAATAAAA
>NW_027110919.1:1447161-1450761 GCF_000696795.3 Halyomorpha halys
CCTCGATGGGGTAGATATTTGAGTACTCAGAGCCACTGCGAACTCGAAAGGAACGATCTGAGAGGTAGGAGCGGAGGATAAGGTATAAGGTTTGGGGTAATATGGATTTGTGCTTGAAAGGCAATCCGGAATGCCATACCCGGTCAAAAGCTTGTGATTACTGTAATTGTATTGACAGTCGTTCACTGGCTCATACCCTTGACTTTACCTCTCCCCTTGACATAGATGGAAAACTGTATAACCACTGTATTCTGTAATTGGTGACTATTATTTACAAGATAAATGTAAATACCAATGCACGTACACTCCTTAGAACAATATTTCCAATGTCATTTTTTTCTTTATCTTTCTCTGTTTATGCAATCTTTTAAATTCCATTCAATAGATCTTTTTTTCCTTGTAGTTTCAAAAAGAAATCTCATTCATTACTGTTAACTGTACATTTATTCATAAAATGTGACTATCTATATTTCTATGTTCAAATATAAGTATGTATAGTTTATTTAACCCAAATTTTAAATTCAGATAATTTATTTTCGAGCAAGGTAAATTCAAAACGTTAATATAAATAGTAGTATAAATTTTTCATGTTACTTCTGTTGTCTTGACTATTACTATTATCAATGTAGATAAATTATTATTTTTACGATCTATATAAAAAACAGTTGTTATTGTCTAATTATTCTGTGTTTTAGTTTTTTTTAAAAATTTAATATTCTTTATTTACTTATTTTACTATTATTGTTATTATACCTATATTGTATTCATTTTATTATCATGACTACATTGTCTATCGGTATATATTATTAGTTACATAATTTATCATTTAATTTATGTTCAGTTTTCCCTATATTAGACAATTCGTATAGTTATCATATTTTTACACAATAAACACTTCCAATTTATTGTATAAGTTTGTAAAGCTATCATCTTCCTCAGGTAAGAGGTCCTGATTTGTTCTTTGCTCATTAATTATCATTATTAATTTGATTTATATTTATTATTTTATGACCTTTATTTAATCTCAACTTACTTCTTTATATTCCGTCTTTTAGTGTGTTAAATTTTGTTTTCCCATATCCAATTTTCTGGTTTTGCATTTTATATGCGTCTCCTGTACTTTTTTAACCGTATATTCTAACCGTATAGTTTTAACCGTAATTTTTTATTAATACTATTTTAGTTCTTCCTTCCTTTTATTTATATATAATTTTTTTTCACTAATTTTTTACATAATATTTATCCTACCTTAATTTATCTTTTTGTATCTTATTATCTTACTATTGCATAATGTTCTTAGTTGTTTTTGTATATTTTTAACCTGATGAAGCCCTACAAAGTGGGGCGAAACGTCGGATAATAAATAGCTGTATACTATTTTTGTTCTTGTTGACCTCAACCCTTTTTCATATTTCATTTTTTTTTTAATATTCAAAATTGGAGAATTTTCTTTAAAATCATTAGCCTGATAGTTTTATTTAAATAAATAGCACGTGTCTCATTAGCTCCATTCCGAAACATCTTTAGATATTTAGTTTTCACTTTTTTTTTTTAAAGAAAAAAATTACCAATTAATATATTTTATTTATTCAGTATAACTGGTTGTTGCATTGTTAGTATACTATTATTAACCTATTATACTTTTTAAATTAAGATACAGTTATCGCGTGACTGTATTTGCGAAGATGAGCTAAGCAAGTTCTGTAAGAGACTTTCACTGTCCTAGTGTCCACCGTCCTTGAGCGGTTCGCTGAAGATGTTTCACAGTTCGTAACTTACCGAGTAATCCCTTGTACAATCGGTCCTCATTTTTTGATCCGAGAAAATCGATTTTGTAGTCATTACTGAAATCTTAAAGTTGCCCAATGTGGTAACTGGTATAGATACAATATTCCTGATTCATTGAAGCTATTCCCAACAATTAATCGTAATTCTCTCATATACTGTTTAAACAGAATATTTTTAATTCGAAAATGATACAATGAACAAACAGCTGTCTCTCTGTTTTGTCTTGTGGTCAAACAACTAGGATCATAGTGTCATTGTATTTTCAGACTAGTTGATTCGAAATGGTAGAAAGCAATTTTAAACCTACTCGGAGAGAAAAGACATTAAATCCTTTTTATAGAATGCAACATATCAACAATTTTTATTGAACTCTTTTTGTTTTTACTAGTATATGTAGTGCAGCTACATGTTAAAACAAAGCTATAAATATTACCTACTTTCTAAATCGTGGCAGATTTACCTGAATCAACTTCTCTTAATTACTTTACATTATGTTATATTTTTCACATTCCAACTAGAGTTTCTCGTTTTGATTGACGAACCACCTAAAAAAGAATTAGAACTATGGATTCTTAAGATTGTTAGGAGATTTGATCGTTCAACAAATAATTAAAAAGCCTTCGGATATTCTAGGGAGCAGCGTAGCTCAATGAGTAAGGCGCTGTGCTACTAACACCTAGGTCCGGGTTCGAGTCCGGCTGTGGCAGGGAATTACTTATTCTGTTATTGTAGCTGTGAAAACAATTCTGTTTGTTCTGAAACCCCTTTGGGGCACACCTAGCCCTCTTCAAAGTCGATATTGTAAAGTAGGGGGAGGAACTTGGCGGATTATGAATAAATCACCTCCTAGCACAACCGTACTTCCTGGAGTACTGAAACCCTGACTTTATGGATTGTAGCGGTCCAGTTTTTTAATTTGTTTATTCTTTCTTGTTTAAACTCAGTTGTTTCCTTGCATTGGCCTTGTCACCCCCGATGGCTATCTTGGAGGAACCTCCATTAAGAGCAGAGGAAGGAAGCGAAGATGAAGTGCACGACTGAGATCCATCTTATCTCCGTCCACTTTCTCCCTCGTGACCTCGCAATAGGTCATCTACTTTCGCAATGGACGCCAAATATAATAATCTGTTCTCTGCTGTAGGAGGCGATCCCATTCCCGCCCACGGACCTAATTGACCGTAAATCAGAATCGAATGTGCTCAGCTGTGTCTTCATGGCTATTCGATCCCTCGCTATCTATCCATGTTATCCGAATGGTATTGGGCTTACCGCTTTCCGTCGTAAATTTTCTGCTATTATCTTACAACTTCAGGGTGCTCGGTTTTGTTATTCAATAGGAGATTAATTTCTTAGTGGGAATCAGTCATACACTATTGGGCAATGACGTGTAAAAAAAGAATCATGAAGGATCCTCTCTATCATTTTGGATAGAGAGATCATACCATGTACAGCATATGAAGTTTCTCCATTTCACTTAAGTATGAACGGATTTAGGAATTTACCTTGAGGAATTCTTTTTTTTTTTTTTAGAATAAGGCTACATCAGCGATGGGAAAGTGTTACGACGGTTAAGATGGTTAAAGTGTAAGATCCATCGATGAAATCACTGATAGATATCATTGCTGTATATTTACATTTTAATAATTAAAATATTGGGATTTAGCTGTTTAGGCGAGATTGGAGACTAATTTGATTTATAGATAATCCCAAATTTAAATAAACCATTTGGGTATCAATCATCAATTACACCGATGTATATTTCTAAATTTTTAGTCAATTATTTATTTTATTTTATATATTTGTATTTATTTA
>NW_027110919.1:1450921-1458964 GCF_000696795.3 Halyomorpha halys
TTCTCTCTGAATGATGGTTGTTGTCTTTTTGTTTTTATAGCCCTGATGAAGACCTGAAATTCAGGTCAAAACGTCGGTATAAATAAATATTTGTTTATTTATGTTGTTTGTTTGCTGACCAGACCCCCCTCCCCCCGACCATCTTCTCCAATCAGTAATCTACGGTCAACTATCTACACCGCATAACTAATATTATTGTTTAGTCCACGGTTGTTAAAATTGTTGCTAACTAACTCAGACTCCTAATGTCTCCCGACCGGTGTAATATAACAAATAACCAATCTAATCTTTGCTCGTGAAAATGAAAATTGTATTTCAATATAGATAAAAGGATCGAAATTGTTTTTTAATATCAATAAGACACATTGGAAGTGTTGTAATAAAAACTTATACACAAGATTAATGGAGACAAAGGTGGCGAGGGGTTATCAGTTAGAGTGGACAAGTTGTGTTCGCGGCTAGGGCACGAGTCGTAAAGCTTATCTGATCCGTTTACGGGCCTCTACGATAGCCAATAGAAAGTGGGTTCAATTCTTCATAAATATTACTGAGTAAATATGTAAATAGTTATAAATATATTACAAAGAAGCCTATCAGCATCCGGAATTACTCAATAAAAAAATAAACCTGCTATGTAAGTTTTTAAAATTCCCTTTACTTAGTTTTTTATTACATCAATAACGTTAATAAAAATAAAATAAGTCTAATTTTTCATTTCGAAAAAAGTCAATGATTTTCTAGATATGAATGTTAATCTTAAAAATTAATGATTGGATTCAAAATCGATTTCCGACTTACATAACAGAATCATCCATATTTTTTTTTCTAGTTATATCGAAGGGTCGTACTTAATACCCTTGAAGAACCATATATACGATTTATCCAACTATCACATCCTACCATACATATGTTCCCAAATTTTGTGTCGATTATTCAAATGGTGTTGAAAGTATCACTATTTTTTAATTTTCTAAAAAAAGTCTTAAGACTAGAGAATGCGAAAATTATGAACAAATTATTTTTGTTCTGTTGTTATAAAAATCATTTATAACTGGACGTGGCAATAACGAATATAACTTTTGTTCCTTCCAAGAATACAACAGTTTAACAAAGATAACGAATCAGTAATGCAGTCCGGGGGAGATTGAGAGGTCTAGGCTTCTTCTGTTAGAATCGAATATTTATATTTTTCCTTTTTTTGCTTTATTTATTTACAATTTTTTATAAATATTTTGCGTTAATCTATTGTTTATTATTGCTAACAATTGGGACTAGTCATTTTATTTTTTATTTTCAAATACTATCCTTGCCACGTATGCTGATGGACACATGTGTGCTCATAGTTAGTAATAACCCTTTGATTGGATCCCAAACTCTCCAGTCCCATATCACAATCCTCGAAGAATGGTGTCGAAACTGGAGGATAAAAATAAATCCCAACAAATCACATTTACTCTTCGTCGTAAACCTGCCGACTGCCCTACAGTATACTTTAATAATGTGGCTCTTACCCCTGTAGAACAGATTCGTTATCTTGGACTACATTTTGACAAACGACTAACCTGGAATCCTCACACAAGACTGAAAAGACAGGAAACTGCACGCAGATTCCGACTATTATAGCACTTACTAGAAAAACGGTCTAAACTTCCAACTCATTACAAAAGACTGATCTACATGACAATAATAAGGCCCATCTGGACATACGGAGTTGAGCTTTGGGGCTCCACTAAACCTTCGAATTCCTCTCGTATCCAATCTTTACAATCCAAAATCCTTCGTAAAATCCTCAATGCTCCTTATTTTGTTACTGATAAAACCATCCATAAAGACCTAAATGTTCCTTATGTAACCGATCTAGCCCGAACCCGATATTATTCCTTCCATAATAAACTCCCTAACCACCCAAACCCACTAGTTTCTAACCTTGCTTCCTCTTCCATTCCTGGCAATCCTCCGAGGTGCCTGAAAAGAAGATGGCCTCGTGACCTTATATTGTAAACTGTTTTTAGAGTTCTACTAGTGGGTAGTTTCTCTACATCCTGTATCATATCATTATGTCATTATGATCAAATTTACTTGTATTTTTTTATACAGTTGTAAATATCAATAAATAAATAAATAAAAAAAAAATTCAAATAAACATTAATTAAAAACAAATTAAAACTACTTTAGAGGAAAATTATTAAAATATTCGTTATTTAAGCACTGGCAGACTATTTCCATGATGATAAGTCCTAGTTGATATTAAAAATCATCCAATTCTACATTGGCATGGCGAATTTAATCAAAGTTAAATATAAACTAAAATATCTAATTTATTTTCGTGAGGCTTTTAGTTTTTAAGGTAGGGTGCTCATAGACACACCGACCGTTTTGCGAGACCATTTGTTTTTTTGGACTCAGAAGACCACAAACCAAGTATTTTCATTGATAATTCGAATTCGAAATTTTTCAATATGACAATACTTTCCCTTGCTATCCATATATATCAGTAAAAGTAAAAATGATCAACATAATACATTAAAAATAAAAAAATTATAAATAAAACGTTCTAATACACCGGTGACCTTTCAACGGGAGCAAATAGGAGAATACGTTGCGTAAGACCGGATTCGAACCCACGACCCCGTCTCATGCTCGCTGCATAAATTATCCAATCCCCTGTCAGGTTCATTAATCCAACACCCCCTCCCATTGGCCGATACATCTCATCAATGGATCTTAATTAATACCAACTGCGAGTATTTGTTTTATTTAATTTAAGATTGTTTATTTTCGATTTGTGTTCGGTCTTGGAGAGCCCTGTCAAGGTTAATTGAACCAGACACTGCCTAATAGAATTACATGAATACATTTAAATACAATCTGCGAACGGAATCGATGATTCGGCACACGGGGTTTGATATATTTAATGGCCAATGCGTGCTTAATGTTCTCTCAGCGCACCTGTTGATTTTATTGGTTCTTATTTTTTTTAGCATTAAGAAAACCAACAAAAATAACATACAGTTTCAAATAAGGTCAATCACTCTAATTTAGGATTAGCAAAATGTAACATATCAAATTTTTAAAAATATAACTTTCAAAAATACATGGAGAAGGGATCCCAGATGGCATTAGGTATGGATCTTTTATAGCTCAATCCGGCCCATTCGATGTACAAAAGCACTCTCTCCAGGACAATATGACTCACTCGCACCAATGAGCTATCTCTGAATCACTAAAAACTGCTAACACATTTTTTTTATTGAAGTTCTAATTGCTCACTCAGTAATATAAGCAGTATATTTGAATCCATTCACGACCATTCCGACAGTAAGAGCAACAAATACTGTTTTTTAAATGTTTTTATCAAAGAGTAGTAACAAAATCTTCCACAATCAAGGTCGTAACTGTTAGCGATCTGACTATTCATTCAGCATATTTCTACAAATGAATAATGGAAGAAATAGAAATTTTAATGATACAATATTATTTATATAATAAAAAAAATAACTTATTATAAATAAAACAATTACAAACAACCAATAAACAATTAAAAACAATAATTTAAATCCATATTTTAAAATAAATAAACATTAGCACCTAAGCACAATATTTAAATTAAATCTTGGGAACCCCGAACCTCGTATGGAAGGCAAAGCAAGGCTCCAAAAGATCCCAGAGCTTTTCTCCTTGCCACGTCTCTGGAGTTGAAGGCCTATGGAGACTGAATGAGAGCGCTATAATATACGAATACTGTTTTTTATTATCATAAGAGGGATGGAAGGAAATGATCGGTGTCTTTTTAGCCAATCTTATCCACTATTTCCTTGGATAGATGTTTATAGCGTATTATTTTCATTTCTTAAATTATTTGATATCAGTTTTAGCTAAGCTCCCTGACGAAGACCTGAAACTCAGGTCGAAACATCGGCATGAAATAATTTTTTGTTTATTTGTGTTCTATCTGCACGCACTCCCCTCCCCCCCCAGACCATCTTCTGCGATTGATAACTAGTTTTCTTCATTATATTATTCCTTGAGGTAGCTGGGTGGTTCAGCGGGTAAGGCACTGTGCTACTTACTTCGAGGACCTGGGTAATTATCTATACTGTAGCCGTGAGTCAACCCTGTAATTTCGGGGAACCCTCCTTGGTCCGCACAGCTTCATGAAGTGGGTATCCTTAATTGGGGAAATAGCTGGGCTGTTTAAAAAAAAATACTTCTTTACTTGTCCTAAACCCTTCATAAGTCGTAGTGGTACATATTCTATTTATTATTACACACGGTGAATCAGCGATTTTCCAGTACTTAATTTCATTCTTATATGATTCCTTATCCTTTGGAAGAATGAACAGACCATTTAGAAATTTCGTTTTCGGAAAATCCCGTTTACCTGTAATATGTATTATACGAATATAATAATAATGGAGTTTACGAAAAAAAAAAAAATCGTTTTCTGAATCTTGGGAACAACAGAGAATCAATTATAGACAATGCCTTCGATATAATTAACCGTGAATTCACTTCACTGTTGAAACAAATGTTGGAAAATAACTGTTAAACATCTTTCATTAAAAAAAAAGAAAGTAGTTTAGTAAGTAAGGATAGAGATCACCTATCCTCATTTTATTCATAGTGCTAGCTAAACCTTTTTTTTAATGGAAAATTTCAACAGCTATTTTCTGTCATTATTTAATCAACTTTGGCTTATCATATTCTAACAAATATACTATAAAATAACTGTTGAACGTTTTTAATTAAATAAAAAAATAGTGAGAATACTATAATCAGAATAATGTTTAGTGAGGGATACGAATAAAATGAGGATAGAATATCCTCCTATTCCCATTTTCCTCATTCCCATTGTTTACTAAAACGTGCGGCCCTGAAAGAATCGTAGAAGGAACTGTAAAATAAATCCCACGGGGAAAATTGAATAGTGTTTTAGAAACATTTTAAGTTCTATCTTTACAATATGGTCATTTAGCTTTGGACAAAACGTCGAAATGAGTTCTTTTATTTTGTTTAACTGCTGATGCTTAACTGTTAAAAGGCGTGTTTTCCTATTTGCCCATCCTATTCAATACACCTCAAGCCTACATCGGTGTTCCATAGTACAATTCCAGTACAGTTAACAGTTTTATTTTATAGTTTTTATTAACTATTTGTTCTAAAAAATCTCTTCTGCAGTCAATATACTGAAACGTAGTGAAATGAAATTAATCCCCAAATTATGGTTTACTCCTCAACTATTTTTCAGATCTTAAATGAGCTTATAGTTTTAATCTTAAGTCATCGATGAATCTTTGAGAGAAATACAAATTCACAATAAAGAGAATTAAGAATATACATTAGAAATAACATTTAAATTTAGTAATAATTAAGAAATAATTGTAAAAAAAGATGTTGTTACGAGATATTACTGAAAGAGACATGAAGCGTGGTTGAAAGAAGACGAAGAACAGACAAGATTAGAGGAAATTGGAAGTTTATTGAGCCATCTTGGTAATAGTTGTTCGTGCTCGGTTCATGATATAAATCTCCACTATCCGTTATATCCTCGGGAAATTCTTATATTAGGGGAATAACTACCATCAACTATTACTATTTACAGATTAGTATTATTCTTGTAGTAGTATATAATTATTATAATATATTCATACATAATGCTTATTCTAATTCCTACGTAAGGACATTCATTTCCTTTAAGTCTAGTTCAGGTTTGATTTATTTTTATTTGTACTTACTCATGCATAGAATAGATAGTAAGGTGAAGTATTTAAATCGCCTAAATTTATAATTAGAGTTTTCGACGAAAATAAACATTTGAGGCCCAATAAACAAGTCTTGCTCAATGGTCGGAGAAGCTTATTGATTTGATAACTTTATAGAATTGTTTTTGTTAATTTATTTTTTCAAAATAGGATCAAATTTTGATTAAACTCGGTATATAATGGTACAATAAAGCAATCTTTAATATCAGGTAGGTCTTATTGTGATTGAAGTAGTTGTGCATGGCTTAACTACCACATTTTTAAAAAATATTCCTTTAACGTACATTTAAATTTGTTTGTATGAAATAGTTAACCATTTCACATTGTTATTTGTATTACAATGGATAAATGTTAATTACGAAAGAAATTGATTATAAAGAACTAAATAAAATAAAAAAATGGACAAATAGCAATCATATCACGACTTCTTTATATTTTGGTAAAATATTGCATTTTTCGGCAGAGACAATGTTTATAATTGTTATTCACGCCTTTATAAACACTAAAATACGAATGTTTATGAGAACCGAAAAATGAAAAATTATTTTTTTAATTTTTGGCCTTCCATGGCGGTAAGTTTACACCAGATTTTTTTAAATTTTAAATTCTGAATAGGCATATTTTAAATACCTGAATATTATTAATTTATTTATTCTTAATTACTACATATTCTTATGTGCTATGTTATGTTAATAGTTATAGGGAATTAAAAAAAAAGCACTTATATAACTTGTTCGATGGAAAAAAAATAAAAGAACAACAAAAGCGAAATGCATTGCGATAATTAACCAAAAAAATATTCTATTATTGGTCCCCTGAATAAGGAAAAGATATTCTACAAAATGAATTCATACCGCTAGCATGAACGAGAGGCGTAATCTTTTTTCTTGATCTGCCTGCCCAATTATATTTTAATCCGAGCTGGCAGAGTAACTACTTGCTATACCCAAGATCAATTTCCACAACACCCCCCTTTTGTTTTAATGATACCTAATTGTGATGACCATGACCACTTTTAAATATTTATAATGACATTAGTTGAATAAAAAAAAATTATTTTATCAATAATTTCCTGATGATTATCTGTGATTTAATTTAATACAAGTTTTTAATCTCTGAATATGCCATTCAGTAAAAGCTTGTTTTTATTTTGTATGTCCTTCACTTATTTTACTTTTATAGCAGACAACTTGTTAATTTATTTTTTTCAATTTCCATACTAAGGCATGAGACAGAAATGAAAACATCATTAAGACGTTCACAGAGATATTTCTTTAAAACATATAAATTTCCACTGAAATTAACTTTGTGTGTTCTATAAAAATTGATTATTGAAATGAGTCAAAAAAATAGCCAATCTTTCGTTTGATAATTCATTTGGTCTGCAATTCACTAAAATGAAAAATACTAGATTAATTCAATTGTAATTAGAACTATACTAGTTTTCATTTTTTTCTAGAATTATATCTTTTGAATTCTTAACTAATTTATTCAGTGTTGAGTATGGATTAACTTATCTAAATGTTGTTATACATTTGCAAATGGTATGTAAAATATGATGCATACGTCCAGGAGTGAAGGGAATGTCCAGGGCTTCTGCAAATCTAGCTATTATTACAAACCTGTATAATTTATTTATTATTATTATTCCTACTTAGTATTTATTACCTCTCCTTTATTTGTGACCTCGGCAATAGCTAATGCTTCATGCTCTGAACACGAATAGTCCGACCCATCTGTTTTATATTCTTTTATCTCTGTGATTTTCTTTTCATCACTTACATACTTAATAAATTCATAAAGAAAACCAATTCTTCCACAAACATTCTTCTTCTTACGATGGAATTTTAGGGAGTAATCGTCCAAGGAGTTCATCAATTATCAGACTGATTTTTGTCAAATTTAGGCAAATGTTTTCCTTAGTTTTGACATAATAAACAGACTCTTTCATTTCAGTTTATGATGTTCAAATAGCTTTTTTCCTATTTGCATGTCCTTTCCTGATTATATAACATTGTTTAAATTGGTATCGAGGTATTTGATCGAGTCTGGCACCCGGGACTGCTTTACAAACTCGGTAAATTCCTACCTCCTACAAACTTTCTCATCATTCGTTCCTTTCTCATTGATAGATTTTTCCAAGTAAACCACAATGGTTCCTATTCATCCCTCTATTCTCAGTCTGTTGGTGTTTCTCAAGGTAGTATTCTTGGTCCCATCCTCTACACCGTCTATACAGCTGGCATTCCAACCAATCCTAACACTATCCTCACCACGTATG
>NW_027110919.1:1459557-1466506 GCF_000696795.3 Halyomorpha halys
TGTAACACTCCAATTTAACTTAGATCAGATTTACTAAATGTATTATAATGTACAGTTGTAAATAGCAATAAATAAATATTAAAAAAAAAAAACCGTTCCAATATCATTTGAAATTCATTTCTTCAGATGATATTATTTCAATGAAGCTTATCCCCTCGAAGGTTCACCTATGAAGAAGAAGTAAGCCCAGAAGGCCGGATAGAGGCGTGTTATACGGAAGATAGAGCTGGGCAATAGATCTCCACAAGGTCGCATAGCCCACGCTGCAGTGAGCTGTCCCTGGCTCTGCCGGTGTCATTGTGGATATTGGATGGTTGTGCTGTACCATATGGTGGCTCATCCATGGGGTGGACCAAGCGGGTATGATGGTGTCTGTGCTTCGGTAGATCCTGAGGAAGTATTAGTCTAGGTCTGTCTGATGCAATATTCGTAAAAATTATACTTATAATTTATTTTCATTTCGTTTCTTATTCAATTCACAGTTTTGTTTATATTTATATTCTATCTCATTGTGTATACTTTTTTTTTTGTGATCCTTGGCACCGATAGCTCCAATATATTTTAATAAAAATGAATTACGAGACAGTTTAAGCTAATTATTCTGAATGATAAGTTAAGATTAAAATAGTCTAGCTATAACTAAATAAAACTTCTTTTTTTTTTTTTTTTTTAAATTTCAATATCTATTCAGTTACATTTTTCCCGATATATTTTTTTTAATTAAATATAAACAGTTACAAGATATTTTAAGTAGCACTTATTATTGCGTCGTCCAAAGTTCAGTTATATTTATATAGTTATATTATTGGTTCACATTTACCACTATTAGTGTTCATATTTACCACTGTTATGTTACTGTTGATAATAAAAATTTTATAGCTATATCTTAATAATATCTAAAGAAAGATTAATAACATTACCCCACCAAAACATAGAAGTAATTTTATTTATAATTGCCCAAAAAACGTGTTCTCTCGACAAACTGTTATTTTCTATTGATTTTGAAGAAACTTGCTCGTTATTTTCTCCTAAAACCCTATTACCTTTTAGTTTCGGCATATATTCCGTAGAATAACAGAAAAAGCGTTTTGGGAGAAGGGCATTCTTTATTTGAGCTTAGCTTCGAAAGTAAACTTTGGGTGCTTTAAGCATCCTTTGAATGATAATTTATACTCTATCAAAACAAATAAAATCTATCCAAATCAGACCATTAATAACTAAGAGACAGATAATATACTATATATATATATATATACTAAAGATAATTAAATTTAATATAGATAATAAACGTTCCTCATCATAAGTACCGTTTACTGTAACAAAAAAGTAAATTATCACATTTTCACTTATTACTTTGTTTTCAATTATTCTCTAAAAAAAAATGTTTACATATAGATACTACATGAATGATATTTGTTTGTTTTAGCTATTTAGAATATATTTTTCACTAAAATTTGTTCCATTGATACTAATTTATGGAAAATTATTTAATATATTAAGTTATAATATAATATAAGCTAAAATAGGTAAGGTTGCAGATTTTCCTCACTTTTATTACATTTTTTGCCCGTATATGTTTTGACAAAACTCAAGTTTTGTTTTGTACTTTTAGAAAGAAGAGTTTTTTCTCATCCTGATGATAACTATAAATAATACATTTGCTAGGTTTAATGTCAATAAAAAGTCTCTCAATACATATTTAAACAATTAAAAATTGTTTCTTATCTCAAATTCGATTTGATCTAGAAAGGCTCGATTCGCTGCAGTCCTATTGACACAACTAAAATATTACAATACAATAGTATATACAACCAATGTTGATCGGTTGCGTACCCTATATGCTATGTAAGATTTGCTTAATTTGTATGGTACCAAACTAGGATTATGTATCGTGAATTTGTGAAAAATTTGTTCCTGATAAAAAAAAAAACTTGGTTAATTTTTAGGTTCAGCACACCAAAAAAACATAAAGATTAGTTAAAATTTTGAAATTACATTTTTGGTTGTCGGCCTGTGCAATTAACAATAATTTTACAATTTTATCTACAATAATAAGCAAATTTGGTTTAGATGCAGATACCCTATTTGAATTAGTAATACATGAATATCGTTTACAGTATAATTGTTTAATTACATTTAATTAAAGAATGGTGTCACAACTGGAGGATTAAAATAAATCCCACCAAATCATCTTTACATCTCGGCGTAAATCCATGACTTGCTGCCCTACTGTATACTTTAATAATACTTTATTCTTGACGGACAGATCCGTTACTTATGACTACAGCTGGATGAACGACTTATTAGAATCCCCATAGGCAACTTATTAGAATCCCCATAGGCAACTTATTAGAATCCCCATAGGCAACTTATTAGAATCCCCATTGGCAACTTATTAGAAAAGGCAGGCAACTGCTTGTTGACTGTTACATTTATTAGACAAATGGTCTAAACTTCCAACTCATTACAAAATACTCTTTTATATAACCATAATATAGCCTATTGGGACTTACAAAGTTGAACGATGGGGCTTAACTAAACCACCGAAGTCTCGTATTTTATAATCCAAAATCCTTAGTCCTTAATGCTCCTTACTTTGTCACAAATCAAACCATCCATCATATTATCCATCTTAATTTCCATATTCTGGTGATTTGATAAACGTCCTAACCACCCACGCCCACTCCTTTCTAGCCTGGTTTCTCCTTCATTACCTGATGATCCTCTTAGACGTCTGAAAATAAGTTGGGTTCGAGATCCTTTCTAGTAATGTTATTGGAGTTCTATAAATGGGTAGATGTCTGTATCGGATTGTGTAACTGACATCAAATTTACTTATTGTGTATATTTTTAATAAAGGTTTAAGTATCAATAAATAAATTAAAAAATAAAATCTGTACTCAGTTCAATAGCATAAACGCGATTGGTCGTTGATAAATTTCCAGCTTGACTTCAGTGAATTCAGAAATAAACCAGTTACTGCTAGGAGTAATCGTTCCAATGTTTGGCCATAACTCGAAAACTCATTAACATAACCTTGTCTTATCGAGGCCATTATTTCATTCATTTCAAAACGAGAAACAAAAATTAAAAAGTGATTTCATTACGCATGCTCTGTGGGTGTTAGGCTGTCCGTTACAAACAGCCGTAAAGATTGTTAACGATCACCATTTAGAATGTCTAACAACTTTGATATTTTCTTGTTTGATTGAGGTCTTGTTGGTGCTCTTGTGGCGTCATAAGTTTGTTTATAGAGCTCTCTTCCTGATAATTTATACTATATTTTCTTTTATAATTCCAGCAAGAGGAATCTTTTTCTTATCAACGTGAAGATGGAATTTTGGATGATGAAGGGAAAATAGTAACGAAAATAAGGCATAATATATTAATTTTGGGCAATTAATTACAATAGTTTGAATTGTACAATTAAAGAGTTTGCGTTCATTCTATAGACAAAAATAGTTATTTCAAACAAATAAAAGATGAAACATTAATAAATGGGTGATTTTCAAACGATCATCTCCAATTAAGAAATGTTTTGGATTTTGGTTAGCTCTTAGCTAAATTCACTATCAAGCAAATATTTAACACGAAATCTTAATAAATTAAAATTTGATATCTTTACCCCTATTATTTTTGCCAAAAAAGTGGCAAAACAATGAGGCCATGAACAACCACGACAATGATAAAATGTACTTCGAAAAAATTGTTTAATATTGAATTACTGTCTAATTAATTATGTCAAGTTCTCGTTTAATAAAGATAACAATAATTAGTTTTTGTAAAATGTAAAAAATAAATAAATAAACAGGACACTATCTAAATTAAGCTACGAAAATAGTAATTAAAAGAAATACTGTCTGTTATTTTCTTTCTTGCTTGGCTTTTGATATTTCTTAATCCTCGACAATGAGTTTTATTTTCTCAGAAATATATTCTAGTATTTTCTAAAAAGATAAAAAATTAATTAAAATAATTTTGTTTAGTTTGTAATTAGGACTGGAATATAGTAAACACTTTTTTTCATGTGAGATACGTGAAAATTAAGTTAAGAATGTATTTGAGTGTAAATAATGTTTCTTGAGGACACTCGTGGTGAGTGTTGAAGTTTTTTTGGCAAGTAGAACATTTGTAAAATATTTAAATTTAAAAGATCTTTAAATATATTTAAAGAAAGAAATATTTTCCTTTTTATAACCAACATGAATGTAAAGTGTTCTTAAGAGACTATTTTGTTCAAGTAGAACTTCTGAATTACCCGTTCCTTACAATCATTAAAATATAAAACTTAAACACTACTAAAAATTCCTTATACGTGGTGTTGTATCTGATTTGTTCAAATAAGAAATAAAAACTGGGTGGTCTGGAATAGAATTTGTTCACGGTTTAAATAAATGGCTTTATCCCTTCACTGATAAGATCATCTGTCAGGTCTTCATTAGACGTGTTGGAAACTTGTGACAAAAACTTGCTTCATTACCAACAGCATCTGTTTTTAGAACTCAACACTTTTTTTGTAGTTATTTATTTATTCACTCATTTTATTAAGTTATATTTACTTTGGTTAATCTGACGTTAATTAAATTTTTCAAATACATTTTTTTTCTTCTTTTTTTATGCCTGATTTATTTTTTTTCTCCCATAGCGAGAGTGTAGTGAAGAAAAGTGGAAAGTGTTTAGCCCGAATGGTTTCAGAGGATTTGCAGATGGCTAGAGGAATAGATGCCAAGTAAGCTGTTTTTTTTTTGTTTTGTTTTTTATTTTAAATAATTGAAGGATCATGGTTAAAACAATCCATGTCTTTTTGTTTAGTAAGATAATAATGCCATCTTGTGGCTTATTTCCAAACGAATCGATGTCAGAATTGGTTTAGGATATAAATATCATGGTCTGCCCTAAAATAGAGGGGAGAAAGGTCAAAAGTACACCTCCAAGAGGTATTTTGTTTTTTAATAATAAAATTTTTATTTAACAATAAGAATACAGTCTGTTACAATTAACAGTTCACTCCTCATTGAAAACAATAAGTATTAGCGTTTCAAGTATTCATTTATACCATATATACAGATTAACCTTAATAAAAAGGAAGATGTAAATTATAGCAATAGCAGTTATATAGTAGATTAGCAAAATTAAAATGCTAATTAAATAATAACAAAATAATTTCTTGAAGAGGAATTGAAGAATTAAAAACTACACAGGTATATAGACGAAAAATGTTTCGAAAACTAGTGGGGTCATGCAAGTGATGAATTTATTCTTGAATTTCACAGTTTTAAAAAAAATATATATAACTTATGTTTTATATTTTATCTTGATAAAAAAAAAGAAAGAAATTTCCACATTTTAAATTGAGATTGATCGCTTTCCTGATTTCCTGTGACCCTTCAATTCCTATTTATTTATTTTTTACCATAATTTTAAGTTAACAGTTATATTATTTTAAATTAGGTTATTATATCATGCTTAGTAACTTGTTCAAATACCTGCATGTACTATCAGTTTTTATCATTTTATTTAATGTGTTTATTCACAGGGGAAAAAGTATGTGTATCTTGAAGGTAAAATGCATATTACATTTCCTTAGCTTCACTGAAAAGCAATTATAAAAGCGATGATTCTCTACAAATATAAATATTTGTAGTTTTTTTTTTAATCTGGCATGTAAGTCCCTTCAAAATTTGTTAAATATGTATCTAAATAATCCAAAAAAAAAAAAAAAGAAAATTGTTTTGTACATTGGAGATATTAGGAACATCACATTTATTTAAGTTTATAATAGAGGCGTTTGAACCGAAATATTTCCCACAGTATAAAAGTGTAGATAATTTTTTTTAAAGCATGTAACCTATCTTACAAACGGTGTTAGAGGCACTTGTACCTATAAAAAAAACCTATACTGCCCAAAAGACCTGTATAGAGCTCTATTTAAAGTTTTTGGGGGAAATAAACATTTGTAAAGTACTAATAAATAAAAATCTGATGCGGTACGTGCATCACAAAACTTTCACTTAGAACCCTATTTTGAGTTCAAATAATATTCTATCTCGTTTCAGAACTGATATTTCTAATTACTCTCTGTGGCAATACTTTCCCGTACTGAGTTCCAAATGAGCTTTTCAATTGACAGATGAATAACTCCAATTTTTGAGAAATGTACTATTAATGATATTTCTCGTTCCGAAGTTTTAACATTTTTCTTTTGCAAAAGTATGACAGAAATATAAAATTATAACAGTTAAATAAGATTTTCATTTTTCTCTTATCTAATTATTCTATGGTAAATTGTTATTCAATCAAAATTGAAAATACTAATGGTGTTAGTCATCCTGTCAACTGAAAGTCTCCAATTTATCGTGGTCGTTATATCGCTAAAATATTTGAGGCGTCACCTTAGCACCCTCGTAACTGCAACGGCTCCGATTAAATTCTGACCAGGACGGATTGACTTTCACCTCCTAGCGGTCCCACGGAATGAAAACACAACCCTAACATTGGTTAGAATAGGTTGGTTACCTAATAGAATCGCCTCGTATGTGAAAGATGACTACGTAGGGGGTACACACAACAAAAAAAAAAAAAATAAATATAAGTTGTTATCTAACTATATGAAAACAGTTTTCAGGCTGGCCTATGCGCCCGCCAGTGAAATGTTGAACCCCCGTTTAATAAAAAGTATAAAAATTACAACAATTTTAATTCCTGTTTAAATAAAGATATTTTGACTTGTGTGAAGATGGCAATCGCTCATGTCAAAGCAGCCCAGTTATTATAGCGACAATTATTGTATCATCTATCAAACTATAATATTTCGAAAGAAAACAAAAATAAAAAACTGAAAATACTAATAAATAAAAAAAAGTTGAACAATTATATTTTCTGTATAAATAAAAATATTTTTACTAATGCGAAAATGGTAATGACCGATGTCAAAGCAGAACAGTTATTA
>NW_027110919.1:1471155-1483985 GCF_000696795.3 Halyomorpha halys
AAGTTTAAAAACTAGTCCATTTGGGTAGTATAGAAGTTTATTATTGAAGGATTGATGTCTGGTTTGGATTAGATCGGCTAAATGTGAATCATTAACGCTTGTATAGATTTATTTATGACAAATTAAGGTACGTGTGGGATTTTACAAAGTATTTTGAATTGTTACGATTGGATAGGAGAGTTATTTGATGGTTTATTGGAGCCCCAGCGATCAGTCCCGTAAGTCCAGATAGGCCTTATTATAGTCATTTAGATCAGTCTTTTGTAATTGATTGGAAGTTTGGACAGTTTGTCCAGTAAGTGTTGCGTAGTAATAGTCGGAGACAGACTTGCAGTCTCCATCTTATGAGGAGTATGATGATTCTAAGTTAGTCGTTTGCCCATATTTAGTCCTTGCTAACGAATATCTTCAACAAGAATAAGAAGAGTATTACTGTAGGGCAGTCCGTAATTATAGGGTAAAGTTGGGTTTGAGGATGATGTGATTTATTGTTGTTTATCATAACAATCAATATCATTGAGGAGATCATAACACAAAAAAGGCAATCCTTCCCCGCTAAGAACCCCCGTGAACAACGGTCCTGTATCACTTTTGAAACATTAGCTTAAAACGGTAATTTTTAAAAAGCGCCTGCAATTGAAAAACGTCATGATTAGTTTTAACATGATTCATGGGTCGCGATATCTGATTGGAGGGTTGGAATTGTTACTTAAACCACTGAATCTTCATTCAGTCATTCATTTTTGGTGAATATGCACAGGATTTTAGATGTAATAGGAAGCTTATTTTTTTAATGTCTATTATCATTTTTTTTTTGTAATAATACTAAAAATATGCTTCCTCACCATTGCGCATTGGTTATAACATGAAGCACTTAGCGTGGTGCCGGTCGAATAAGTAGCAGCCGGTTAACCTGACAGAACCGACTCCCCAACCTATTTACCCCACTCAATGGACCGCATCGAAGGAATACACATGTCGTCTTCCCTAATAGTTCCTCTCCTTGCCCCTCTTATTACTGGAGCAATTATAATTATATTGTCTCCTCGTGCCGCGCAAGTTCCTTGATGGATATCTAAGTCCATCGGGTCCTTTAATAGGATGTGTTGTTTAAATTATAATAGAGAAAAATCGAGGATATAACATTTCTCTATAACTATATAGAACTATAGTTAGTATAACATTTCTGCGGTTTGTTAACTTGATATTTTTTTTTGTAATTATTTCTGTAGGTATCTAGTTATATATGTATCTTCCTTACCTGTAAAGCTTTAGCATGCAAAAACAATATTCTCAGAAGCCTGTAAGCATTTTTTTATTAAATAAATTGCCTCAAAAAAGTTATATCTAACACTTTAATAACAGTTTCAAACGTAAATACAAAATGGAGTTACTCTCATTTTAGTTTTGACTGCCGTCAAAATAGCCCTGAAGAAGCCCTGCAACGTGGTGCGAAACTTTGGCTCATTAAATTAGTATATTTCTACTATTTGAGTTTTTCTTGACCGCACCCGGACCATATTCCTTTCACGTAAATACAAAATATCTTAATCTTCTTAAGGATAAATTTTCACGTTTGCAACCGTTCAACCAAACCCTCAATTCATACAATGACATCAAAAATTACTTTTTTTAAATCAATTTTTATTAGTGATTAGGCTTTTATAATACATCATGATCAGCATTATTGGTGGTTAATTGGAAACTGTCTAATCCTACCTGCTTTAATTTATATTTTTAATTATTTTCCGGCATCAACCACTCATGAGTCATTATTTCCTTAATTTTCGGATTACAAAGGATAGTCTTCTAATTCTAAACTTTTAGGCTGTACCCTAGACAAAACACTGAACAAGGGAAAAGGCCCGAAATCTTTATTTTATATTATTTCTAATTGCTTAAATGTTACTATAGGTTACCAGCCTGTGGTTAAATCTGATTAAATTTTATAGTAAAGTTTGGCGTTATTGAGAAACTCAAAAGTTTAACAACAGTCTGCTTGTTGTCCTGAAAAATGGAATGGAGGTCTACGGATAAATCATATGGAAATTTGAGGGAGTCGTATGCTCGGTATTCAGTTTGTTATTGTTTAGTGGCGCCAAACTTCATTGGTCGCCAAGCTTCATCAAGCCAAACTTCAACGCCATTTACATTTTATTTTATTTAGCTAATATTCGTTAAATTTTATTTATTTTTTAATTTGATTATTTATTTATTTTTATTTATTATTTTTTTTTCCTTCCGATCAAGTTATATCTTTGTCAGTAAATTTTGTGATTTTAAAAACTGAAACACCAATTTTATTGCTTATCATCGTCTCCAAGGGTTTTTGAGATATCTTGGTTTAGTCCAAAGCTTTTGAGGTGTGGTGTGAAATATGACTTATTGTTAGAGTGTTGTTGCAATACTGGCAGTTCGGAGGGGTTTCTTTTGAAATAAGATAGGAGTGAGTGAGCCTCGTGTGACCTATTCTCAGCCTGGTTAGTACAACCTCCTCTCTACGGCATTTGCGACTGTATTTGCTCGGTATTCAGTTTAAATATGTTTAATGGTAAGTGGCGTTCTGCAGGTCTGGCAAACTGGTCGAAATCTCATCTCCTCCTCTCTATGCACATTTTTACTAGATGATATCCAAGAGGAGATGTCACTTCTATTGAGACCTATGGCATTTGATCATCCTTTTTCTAAAAATGATAATTTAAGACTTTAGATGTTTTTAAGTAATGTAAAAAGAAAAAAGTTCAAAAAGAAAGAATTATAAAATATTACCAAATCTTGAAATATTTGTTTTACTCCGAATTATAACATTTTCATTTGGTTGACCACCATCAATATAAGTAGATATTATCAACAAGTAGTTATATTTCATTGCGAATACGGAAGGGATTATAGTTTTCTTTTGGCGATAGTTGTTAATATGTCACAGTCTAGTAACTGAGGAGTTAATAACTCCGAAAAGTTAAGGAATCCTTCTAGAGAGGGACGAACAAGCAATTTCACGCTGAGTTATCCTAGCTTCAGACCTAATTGGCTCCGTAACGCTGGCCTAAGTCATAATTTTCCTTCTTGCCCTACTTACGATATCCTATCAGACAACAGGTGATTCATATTTTCTATTTAATCTTTGATAGTGCTAAGGAAAAATAATATTTTTTTATTTTTTTATAATCTAATAATAATACTCTAACACTATTGATTGAATTATGAACTATATACGTTTATACTTTGTAGTACAAACTCAATATTGCATTGCCAATTTGTATAAATGTCTACAACATTATATCTTCATTGATATCCATTAGGTTTGTGGAAACTATATCCAATCATCAACAATATTAAATGAAATAGTGATATTTTTTTTTCCTTTTTTAATTCAGGGAGTTGAGCTTTGAGACTCCACGAAACCAACGAATTCTGCAATCCTCTTCACTTTGTCATGAATCATCCATGATAAACGGACTGTTCCGTAATTTCCGTAAAATCGTTCTGAAACTCCTTATAACCCTCTTTGTAACCTTCTTTCCTATTCCATTCCGTATGATCCTCTTAGACACCCAAAAAGAAGATGATTTGATACATTCTACTCAATAAATTTTATTGGAGTTCTACCAATGAATGAATAAATAAGGATACCTTAAACCTTAGATACTTGTCAAATGCAACTCTGGTATTAACCATATTTTTAGATATCATGTCTTTGAAGTAATTTATTTTAAAATTGATTGGGGGTTTCTTCTTGTCCTTGTTTAAACAAAAAAAAACTTTCCTTTATATCTTTGTTTTACTTCAATATTTAATCTTATCAGCTTCTGTACCTGTTATTTTTATCTAAATATTTCCAAGCTGTTTCACTTACAACTTGCGAGGAAAATGTCATCAGTTAAATTTCACACTTTTTTTCTTGCTTGCTACAACCTCGTTACTTTTTTTGCAACAGTTTTTCTCGTATATATAAAAAAACAGCTAAACAGCAGAGCTTTATCACTGAGTTGTATTTATTCTATACAAGGCACTTTTTTAAATTTGCAGAACACGAAAGTGCATTTGCATGCATTTCCAAGATTGCACGTATTAGATTTCAATCCGGCGGGGTCGTAGAGTGGGCGAAACCTTAAAAAACACGAAATTGCATTTGGGCAAGTCCACTTCTGTAGTATTATGCTGCATAAAAAAGAATCGTAGACATCGAATATCCAGTGCATTTGATCCGGATGTGGCATCCGCATATATTATAAATAAAATCAAAACCTTTTTATAATAATAATAATAAGTATTTACTCCATTTCAGGTCAAGGAATAACATACTTAAATTTCTATAAGCTTTTACAATTTACTAATCTTTCTGAAAACTGGCCGGAAACATAAGCTTAACCTATCTTGTTATTAACATAGATGAAGTAATAAAGTTGAACTGCTCTCTAAAAACAGCAGGTCGTTAGATAACTGGAGTATTTTGTTACTAGTTAAAACATCTAAATTAAAGAAATCTTGGTTGTAACCGTGACTGGTGCATTATAAAACAAAGATATTTAAGTGTCCATATCAGATGTTTTCAGATAGGAATACAATAGTAATCAAACTTTTTGTTTGTAAATTTTTGCATTTTTGGAAATCCATATTGTTGAATGAAAAACTAAGGAGTTCCTGATGCAAGACCTACTAAATCCAAATAATTATGGATTAATTACTGGAATTCCATACCCTTGTGAGCCCTGTTTCGATCTAAATATATCGTTCCTCTATTCCTGCACCAGTTGAGATCCACTTGTGCCTGCCCAGAAATACACTGACAATGGCGAAGAGTGGCCTGTGTGATAGGAATCCCATTAGAAGGCAGGTTCAACGAACTGGGTCTTGTATTGTTGATTTCGTTGTAACTGCTATACAAACTGTCAACTCCAAATAGCCCTTTGAGTCGTTAAGAATGTTCTAAGTAGACTAAGCGCTCTTGTAAATGCTAACAATATATCCTCAGGTGTTATATAGTGTATAGTGTCGGTATCGTTTAGTGCTCTTTTGTAGGAACCTTGTATAGACCTTTTACAAAAGCATTCTGTTCAGGAAAATTACAGTTTAACTTCTCTTTATTAGTGACGGACTTAATTTATTCTCATCTTTTTACTTGTTGCATTTATGTGTGTTATGTACTTGGAGTATTTACATTTTATGATCTATATATTTTGTTAATTGTTGATTATTTGTTTATCAATAGTTACTATATAACATGTTTACTTATTATTACTATACCTTTATAATTATATCTGTGCCTCGAAAATGAAACTTTTTAACTTTGCTGGAAATCAGTTTGAATATTTCACTGTATAGTCTTCTTCAGAAATTTAGTTTTCAGCACAACATATTTCGAGTCTGGGTCTCCTCTAAGAACTTCCTTACTTCGTTCCAATCGTTACAGTTAGTCCATTTGCGTACGCCCAAGACGTTTTGACGCTTGAGGCGTCTGCCGTAACTGCTCCTATCCATTTTTGTCACGACCTTCTTTTCATTCTATAGAGCATTCCTATCAGAAGCTTCCTGGGCAACAACGTTTTACCCGATTGCTATCGGGCCAGTTTTATAACCTGAACATTTTCATTATTAAATTAATCATTTCATTCATTAATTAAATCTCCTGTTGTTTTTTTTTTTTACTCTTTTCCTAAATTCCATCCACCAAGATTCTTTTAAAGGATTTTCCGCTTACAAGAAGAATACGTTTATTATTCTTGATTTTAGTCCAAATTTCTGCGCTATACTTGTCGAGTTTTCAATCCGTGGTACCGCCAAAATATTATCCAAGTACTTGGATCAACTAACGTATCCAATTCCACCGCAGTCTCGACATTGGTGTTGTATCAACATGCTCGGGTACAACGGCCTCCTAATGTCATACATTGTACACAATACCGCATTCAAGTTCAGTTTTACCATACATTTAAGTTTTCGTGGGATTTACAGTTCCTGCGTTGGTTAATAAAGTCCCTCACGAATTGTACTATCGTATGTCGCGTTGAAGAGACGGTGTGTCTTTAGGATATATTCATCTCTTCTCTTCGGTATAGTCCTCAAGCAGAAGATCTGCACCATACTTGATTTCCACCTCCCAATATTCCGTGGTCCATTCCCTCGAAGTACTCGTCATCTTCCAGTATTCTCTATTACATCTTCTTCGATTACGTATGATTAGTATATGGATTAATGAGGTGTAAATAATAAGCCAACGTTTCGACTTGAATTTCAGGCCTTCATCAGAGGACTAAAACGAAGAATCCGTTTTTTAAAATTTGTGTATTTTTGTTGACCGCACTCCCACCATCTTCTCCTCATGTATGGATTAATATCTGATGAGAACGAAATGAGGCTAATTGCTATGTTACTTCACAAGATTTATTTTCGTTGTTCTCACATCTCTTACTGCTATTCCTAGGAAGAATGGTTTCGTCCTAATTACAAAAAAAAATATATATATATCCTCGACCTTCTCAGCCTGCAATCTTCTATTGTCCTATTAAATACTAAATCTCTATAAACAATTTTGTCCATCACTTCTCTCAGACCTCCTTCCTTTATAAGAGGAGAGAGAAAAGGCCCTATATGATTACTTATTTACATTATAAACATAATAAAGTATATATTTAAGCCGAGTAACTCAAACCTACCGATTCATGTATCTTAATCGACCATCGTTTACATCTAAGCTATCGTAAACAATTAAGGAGTAGAAAGTTGTAAATGTTTTAACGCCTGGCCTTTCGCCCACATGGAACCAGATTTAGAATGAAAAGATATATTTATTATGTCTTTAGTTTATTATATCTATTTTATGTTTACTAAGAAATAATAGTTACATCAATAAATAAAAATGTTCTTGAATTGGTTGGAAGTGGGCAAACAAGTATAATCCCTGTTTGTTTTGTTGTATTCATTGTAAATCGAACACTAACTACCTGCTAAACTTATCAGATGTTTATGTTACCAGTACACCATTAGTTTTTCCATTCCGTTTAACTTTCAGAACCACCACACTTAAATGTACAGTATATATAATAAATCTCTTTTTATATATATTAAATTTAGTTTGGAAAAACCGAAATTAATGTATCCAGAATACATAAATATCTTACCTAATCGGCATTCACCTTTCAACACCTTTTTCTATAGCCTTATTTTATGTATTTTTTCCTGTAAAATTATTTATATTAAAAGACATTCAAAAAATTCTTATGACTCCAGTTTTGATTTATTTTATTTGTAGTTAAGGTAGGAGTATATGAAAAAAACATTTTGTAAGCGTAAATGTTATTTTTTATCTCCGTTTTTATTTAAATTTTTTTTACTATAATAAAGTAAATTAAAATTATGTTAGTTCATTAGTTATAAACTAATTAAAAATATGAAACATATTACTCTCTCCTAATCTTGCTGTTTATGTTGGATTTAAAGTTTTGTGGGCCTAAATACGTTCCTTGACAGGTTAATCCACTTAGTAAGTTTCATATTTCAGGTAAGTACTTACGCGTAACTTTGCAGGAAGGGTTGGAATAAGGACTAATGGTTACAAGTACCGCTTCAGGTAAATTACTCTAAGTTTTCTGTTTACAGCTAATTGACGTTAATTAGCAAGTTCAGTATAGCTTACATAGTTGAAATTTTACTTCTCAAACTAAAACAAAATATTTAAATTTCATTATTTTAATTTTTTTTATCATCCTTCTGTAAATTTTATTATTTTTATTTTATCAAACAAATCGTACTAATATCGGATGTGACTGATAAATCAAATTTGAGGGAATTAAAACAGTAAAAAAATAAAAATAAAACAAGTCTATCTCTTAACCAGTTACTTCTTACAGTCACTTCATTTGATACACTACTGAAATATTTAACCTACTTCTGTAATATTATTACACTTAAAATTGCTTAAAATATTATTACATAAAAAAGTGAAAGAATTAAACGAAGTTTTTTATGGTCATTGAAAACCATGTTTCCTTTTCAACACAAAATGAATAATTATAAACTAAGGGAACAAGTGTGGCACTGTGGTAAAGCGCTTTGCTTAAAGCTCTAACGACCCGAGTTTGAATTCGGCTGTGGTAGGCAATAATTTATTCTTTTACTGTAGCTGTGAGTCAATCCTGTGGATTGTTCTAAAAACCATTCCACCTTCCTTCCATTCCACATTCCACCTTCCTTTCAAAGTAATGAACCTCTGACTCTTCCTGGGTTATAGTGGTTAACATTTTTAGTTATAAACTATACATTTTTAATGTTAGTACACTTTCCTATGCCTACGAAGTACACTGTTTCTTTATCCAGAGGCATAGCTAATTATGCCCTAGAAAAATTATGTGGGGTATAGGCTTTTAAAAAAATTCTAAATTCACCTTTGTTAGGAGGGAAACATATGTTCAAACCAGCTCATGTCAAGAGTTTAGGTTAATATGTCATAGATCTGTTCTGAGGAACACTTTTGACTTTCGGAAGCATACGTAGTACAGGTTTCGTGTTCCGACTATCTCTTTGTCAATAATCAAACTGTCAGATATTTGTTCCGACCAGTACAAACTCCAAGTTCAGAACCGTTTCTTACGTTCAGAACTGTTCTGAACAAGGTTTCAGTATGTACTGCGTATGGTCGAACGAAACAGGATTCATCATAGAAACAAACATAATGTCTTTTACCTTCGAGGAACAGATTACTTTTATTTTATTGCACTAATAAAATAGGATATATCTATGGCTTACTTCACAGTGTTGTTAAGTAAATTTCCTCTAGCTTTACGATAAATACAATTAAAGGTTCGATCTTTCAGAAAAATTACAACTTTTCGAATGAAAAGATCTAGATTTTATATCTAAAGTTAAATTGTTCGGTCAAAAAATAATTGAAAAGTTTCAATTTTTCTATTAAAAAAAAAAAAAAAAAAAAAAAAAAAGCTTTTAGTTGTATTGTTTGTAAAGTTATGCATAACTTATGCATTACTGTGAAATAATTCACCGTTAAATAAAAAGAAAAATGAATAAAAACTATTAATTAATGTAGATATTCACATAACTTATTTTGTTGTTGTTGTTGTTGTTGTTGTAAACTTAAAATGATGGTCAAAGAAAATAATTATAATATATAAATCTATATTTATAGATAATGTTACTATATAGTCGATCCATATTTCTCTTTTTTTTTCTTTAATTTTATTTGTTTATTTAAAAATGTTATTAATCTCAGATTTTGACTTGTAAATTTCATTAATATTTGTCATGAAGATGTGGATTGCCTTGAAAGTCGGTATTAAGACAAACATTATCATTGAGAGAAAAAAAATCTGATGTAGTATTAACTTGAGCTTTGGTTCATTCTTGATTTCTTTTTTTCGCCCCAATGAATATAATTGTCAAGGTATGAACGGTAATTTACATAATGATTTATACTCATAAGGTTGGTCCAGAAAATTAAATTGTCCAAGATTGGTCCCCCCCAATTAAAATCTCGTTAAGTCGAGCAACCTATCATTTGACCGTGGAGCGTTATCTCTGCTCCTGGTTACAAAAACTAACCGAATGATCCCCGGCTTGGAATATCTGTTGGTATTGGAGGTCCAGTTACCTGCTGGAGGATGACTGGCTTCATGATATCAAAGGATGAAAGACAGGACTAACTAGTGCCGTGGTGGGCGTAAGACCTATCCAGACTGACAGAGCCTCTCTAAACATGTCTGAACTCACATGCTCTCAGAACATACTTAGTTAGTAATAGCTATATAAATAGTAACATAATCTGTATTCCACTTAGTTTGTGTATGAGCTTTTGTATAGAAAATAGTTGTGCATTGGAACGGACATAAAATATTTATCGCATCTTCTGCTCGCTGTTCGCCGGTCATAAAAATAATTGAAGAGGATACAGAATTAGCAGTTCTTTACATTTACCAACATTTTGGAAGCTTATAAGACTATTGGGTCTACAGAGACCAGTTTGGTTTCAAATTATATAAAATTTAATCTAGTTTTAAATTGTTATAAATAAATTAAGCATTTCTTGATTTACTACTAAAATGTTTATTGCAATGTACGTGTAATGTTTAAGTGAAATTCTTGATATGAAGCTTTTTAATTTATCATGAGATTATTAATTCTCTATTATTGTACCATTTTATTATTAATCTAATATTAATAGTATGATAATATTTTAAAAACATTGTTTGTATTGAGTTTAATTAGGTTATTAATTAAATAGATAACCTAATGAAGAGAGTTAAGACCATGAAACTTAATAGAGATTTCATTAAAAAGCTCCATAGGAAGAAATTCTACTTAACATTCAAACTTATAAATTGTGCAATTTTTCTGATTAACTACCCTAATACGTTAGGTTACAACAAGACACAGCTTACTAATCAGTATGTTATAAGATATACTATAAATATTGACATGAAGTAATCAACGGCAATGTAATGTTTCTGCTCCCTTTTTTTCATTTATTTTTTTCTTACCCTTACATATTTCGTCATTATACACAGTTTGTCAAATTTGTATTCCCGACGAAACCTCGAATTCAAACTTTTTTATGACCAAAATACGTCCATACTATATATCCCATATGTATATAAAGTTAAGTAAGAGAGCAACCGAAACTATATCTGTACATTAAACTTTTTAGGGGATTTAGTGGTTTGTTAAAGAAACCTTTAAACTTTACTTTGTTCTGATAGAAAAATTTTTCTCGGATACTAAACAAAATTGGTTTTTGATCCTAAATAGATCCACTCTAACATAGCACTGTGGTATGCTTTTTGCTTGTAAAAAATTTGTTTTAATATAAAAATTATAGGTAGTTTACGAATTCATTACACAGAAATGTATATAATATTACATAAATTTGACTTACTGTTGTAACCATAAATGACCATAAATACGGCCAGTGACATATGTGCCGCAGTGCGTACTGTACTTTCGCTAATTTAGGCGCCACTTCTTCTGTTCCTTTTTGCTGTAGGCTCCGTGGGAACTGTGAACGATCGCCACTTCACGTCTGATTAATAATTTAGTGGCTCCATTCTGCCAGCGATGTTTTTGGCAATCCGTATGATTTGTGTTTCCTGTCGACTTTCTTTTGCGGTTAGGTTTTGTCTCCTTCCGTTTCATTTAGCAGTTCATATTATTCGTTACTAACTGTGCGATCTTACTCGCGTCGTGTTTGAACATGCTTGTTTTTTTGTTATAATCTGATTAATTAATCAGATAAAAATTAGGGACCTATCACCAAAAAAAAAACTTTATGGAAAGGATTTTAAGGTTAGATGACTTCATAAAATAACAAAAGTTTTTCACTGTTTATAAAAACTTAATGATAGCAAAAATATCTGAAATGGATTAAATAAAATAAACTGTAAATGATATATGAAGCTAATAACTTTTTTTTTTTTAGTATTCCATTTTAATGTAGATTTGACAAAAAATTGTTTAATGCATTTTAATAGTTTTAACGATGCTCTTTCCATTTCCTTCTACTGTAATATAAATAAATTTTTGGGAAATACTGTGATATTTTGCCAACCTCGGGGCTAAAACTTAGTACAATATTGTTAAAATAGCGTTCTCCAATAGTTGTAAACTAATAAACCTTTTCTAATGTTAACCTATTGAAATTAGTGTAGTTAATATGCATCCACGGATATGAAGTTGTATTAATTAATCGAAATACAAAAATGCCCTTGATGGATTATTACATTAAGTTATATCTACGACATCACTACAGGTACGAACATGCAACCACCACATTGTAAGACGGGAAACTCGAGGCTACTTCCCTTACATGTTAGCTGGGAAGTTATGGCTACAAAGTGATTTTTTTTTATTTATATAACTACTGATTGGGGAGTGGGTAGCTCATTGGTAAGGCACTACTAACTCCAAGAACTCGGGTTCGTATCCGGTTGCAGCAGATATTTATTTTCTGTTTCACAATAACCCTGTGGGTTCGGGAGCATTCCGGGGTCCATCCAGCCTCATAGAGTGGGTTAAACGTAATCAATTAGGGTCCAACATTATTCTGACCTAATCAACTCTTTGCACAACCGTTGGTCTAAAAAGAGTACACCTTGATGGATTGTACTTATTTTTTTAAAACTATTGATTGCATTCAATAGACCTGCTGTTTATATGACTACATTTATCTATTTGCATGAATTATGCAAGTAGATAAATAAATTAGGATCCTATGTAATCCTCCTGTCAATTGTTTTCGTCTGCCGAATCGGTTCCTTCCCAAGGTGAGCAGGTGGGCAGGTGTCACAGCTATGTGTATAGGTTTTCTTTTATAGTTTATCGCTTTTTTTTATTTTATTGTTCCAATAAATCTTATTCAAGTAATTTAACCGTCGTAAAAGTTCCTATCTGTGAAACATCTGCCACGTGATGATGGAAATTTAAAATATCACCAATTTCAGATCCGGCATTCAAAGAAACTGCTTTTTATGAGTTGTTGCTTTACATAATAACGTTATAGAATCTAATTGTCTCAGAAAAGCATGGTATTAATTCTATTTTTAATTTGGAAAATCGTTCATTGACCGTGTGTAATCAATATAATGATCAGATTGGAGGATAAAGAAACAATCAATTATTCCCATTCTTTGGCTATCTTTCAACCGGAAAGTTGTGATGATTGTTTCCCTTTTTTGCCCTGCAAAGTGTAGCAAAACATTGCCTCATAATTTTTTTTTTATTGTTTATTTATTGTAATTTACAACTGTACAAAATAATACAATAGGTAAATATGTAGTATGTTTCATATACACTTGAAAATCTTGGGAAGGAACCACCCATTGGTG
>NW_027110919.1:1489425-1516421 GCF_000696795.3 Halyomorpha halys
ACTTGTGTCACTCTTGCTGCCTTAATGCTATTCCCCCTCCATAGGCAAGAGTGTCACATCGTCAGTTGTCTTGAATTTTGAGTTGTGTCACTTTAGAAATACTAGTGCGATATGATTAATTATTGGAAGATAAACCAGATTGTGATCAAAGAAACTACAAACACGGCAGGAAAACTTTATTAAGCAACCAAGGAATAAAAACTATTTTTTTTTTCTGCTGTTTTGTACCTTCCTTGACCACCACATGTCTCCCTACAGTATAGTAATAATACTGTAAAATAACATAATATATTATAATTAATATTATTACTTTTCCATTTTTATTGTTTTGTTTTTTTTATAAGAGATTATTTCACTGTGGAGTTTTCCTCAGCCAAACTCCTGTCTCAACATCTCCTTCCATCTCTTCCGGTGTATCTTGTACTTCTTCACCAGTTTCCTGTCAGCCGTATTCCAATCACTCCATATTTCCATCTGACAGGAGATTTCCTCTCCTTGAACCCTCAGGCTCTCAATAAAGGCCCTTCTGCGCCCTTGGCGAGTTCTAAAAATCTACCACTCCTAATACCGGGGCCTCAACATTTTTTTTAATATCTGTAAAATTGTGTATAGTTTTAATGTAAAAACTCTGTTATAATCAAAGATAAGCTGAACCTCAATTTTATAATAAACTAAATGTTAGAATTTCTATTGCTTGATAAATTGCACCAGTCTAAAAAAGTGGTATTGTCAATTTTGCGCCCTCTTTGTACCTGGGTTTATCACGCCACCACCTACGGCCTTGCTCTCAATCTATTATCGGCCTTGGAATCCTGTTACTACTATTCATCTATTTTACGTATCCATATCATCTGTGTCTTCTTTCTTTTATCATCTCTGGGACATTCTTTCTTACTTTATCTTTGTCCTTTATAACGAGTATTTCTGACATTTTCGATTCTGGATATCCTTGCTCCTATCCTCCAAAAGTCCATTTCCACTATTATGAGTTTTGTCTTGGGTTTTTCTTAGAGCCTATGTCTCGGATCCATACGCTTTCCACTAATGCTTTATATATCAGTTTTTATTTTTATTAATATAGCTGATCCACAGTAGGAAATTAAGCATTATCACTGTTTTTTTGTTATTTGTATTTTTTTTTTCAATTTCTGCATTCGTTCTACTGCCACATTGTTTTAGGAATCTCTGGCAATAGAATTTTTCCACCTTTCTCAGTTTTCCTAATGTATTTATATCTATGTAGTACCTAGATATACATATCGTAAAAGTGGGTTACTTTGCAAGAGACTTGGAAATTATGAAATTCTGTTTTATCGACCCACTAAAAAAAGTCTGAAATTTATACCTCTACGCTTTCTATATACTATAACTTAGAGTGTAAATGTAAGAACACCTTTTTATTACACTGTGTATTGTATTATTTTTTTTTTTTTTTTAAGAAGACATTGTACTACTTTCTAAAGTTAATTATGAACACCTAGGAACCTAACCTGTGAATATAAACAGAAATTAGGATAATACATTTTTAATTAATTAAAATTACTATTACTAAAGGATGTTGAAAATTAAAAATAATCACGCATAGCCAAAAACATGGATAGACTTAGGAGGCTATGTTGATTTTATATTGAGCCTATATTATTTTAACAGTTCAGATAGATTTTAGAGTTATAGTTTATTTTTTTATCAAATTGTTATAAAACTTTAAATATTAATAATAAAAGATACGGTAAGTTTTCTTGATAAAAAATGAATATTTTTTGTTGGCATGTCTCGTTAAATTAAGTGATTTAATTATACATACAATTGTTTTTAATTATATGAATATTAAGTTAAATAATGATCTAGCATTATTTTTTTAAAATGCTTATCAAAGCTGAAATGTGTGGTGGTTAACTAATTTAAGATGAGAGGGGGTGATAAATCTAGTAATTAGAGACCCAGGCGATGCACATGTATAAAAACTTATCAACTGTTAATTGTCCCATGGAGTAAGGGCTGGTGTCTTCCATTTAAATATGGAAAAAAAATACATTTATTATAACAGAACACTTGTATGTGCACCGTTTAATTATCTTAGACACACACAATTTCAAGTATACATTTTCTTCTTTTTTCCAAACTTTTTGGAATTTAGGTGTTTTATTTTGGCTGGAACATAACTCTGGCGTGTGGTATATCTTTTGAGGGTATTGTAAATTTTACTAACCTTCAGTTCTTCTCCAGCGCACCTTTTTCTGGAATTTCAATATAATTGGAGTATTTGTTAAAAGAGTAGAAAAATCAGTGACTAAGGCGTAATTCGCCCAAAATCTAAAATGATTTTTTTTGTTACAATTTTTGATGATTCAATTCAGGAATCAATCGCTAAGGCTTTGACTTAGCTTATGAAATAATATCTGTTCCTAAAAAAAAAACAAATGATGTTTTGAAAACTGCAATCAATCAACAAGTATTACCTTTCACTCCCTCTTAGCAGAAAAAAGCAAACTCGATATTTTGATAAATTAAAGCGTAAAGTTTAGCCTTACGGTCTTTCCTATCTCGTTACATTTTTCTCCGCTTGCAGTCCAAATAAAAATATCTCTTTTAAGAAAAACTTATATTTACATTTTCACCAATTGCGGTAAAAATTATAATTATTATTTTTATAAAAGCCATTATTCAAGCCCCGAAAAAATTACTGTAATTAAATTTCCAAAAATGGTTGTATTTCGCTGGGTTTTGTGTAAAAAGTTGTTGATCTATTTCATTTTTTTAATTTTTTTTTTAAAGAAATCAAATCTTAAACGTAAAAAAAACTGTAAACGGTCATGGTTGCGGTCAGGAAAAACAAAAAACAGTTTTCAACTATTTATTTATGGCTTTCGTTTCAACTCACGCTGGTAGGTCTTAATTAGCGCTTTTGTGTTGGTTGAAGGTGCACACTAATAAACAAACAAATTTTCGACAATTCAAATTATTTGAAAGAAAAAAAATCAAAGAATAGTGCTTATAGTATTAGAGTTGGTTTATATCTATATCTAATCATATTTTGCTGCAACCATCCTGGATCTTTTTCCAATAACAAGTTATAGCTGGTAAACTAAACACGTATGCGCCTTCTCAAAAAAAATATTCTTATTAAAAGAAATATATGATTGCTCCAAGCCTCCAGCCTCTTGTTATACCGTTCCTTTTTATTTCTTTCCATTCGTTCCTTCGTGATTGATCCTCCAGTTCTGCTCGTGGCCGGATAACGGACGGACGGTATCGTGCACTCTGGAGGAATGCCGTGGTCATCTTACATCTTAGGCTGTTTATAATTAGTCCGTCATCAGACCATACCTCTCTTATCGCCGATACCACGTTCCATGATCCATGCTTCTCCTTGGCCGGTTTCGATCTTTCCAAGTAAATTCACTACTAAAAACAGAATTGGAGTTTCACATGTTCTTGAAAAATGATTACATGTAGATTAATTGATCACTGTGTCAATTTTGATGTCTGCTACTGTAATATTTCGATAGTAAATATTCTTTAAATTTTTAATGTGTTGTTGTATATAGGTGAGAATTAGTATTTATTTTATTGATACTTAAAGTTAATTTTCTTTGTCTTATGCATACATTTTTTAAAAAAAATTTTTATTATTGTTATTTGATCAGTTTTTTTATATATTTATGATGTAGATTCATATTTTTATTGATGCAAATCATGGTAGTATTTTCTTTTATTTATTTATTATTATTATTATTGTATGAATAAACATATAGTGTATACACACGAAAACTAATACTTAATGCTCTTAATTTGTAGCAGATTGTATTAATTCTCTTCAATAAATTTTTTAAAAAACGTTAATGTTCTTTTTTCACGCAGTATTTGTATATAGTATTATATTAGATACATTATAAAGTTGTAAATTATAACTTTTTCTTAAAGGTCTATACAAACTAATATATTAGATTAGTTTTCGGCAATTTCCTTATTATTTTAGAAACATATCAATTAAGCAATAAAAAAACTCATTACGTACATTTTTGAATTATTGTACGATTGTTAAAACACTTAAATCTTTGATCTACTCTATGCCACGCTCTTATCATTCATTACCTTACATAGGAGGAAATATTTTAGTTTATAAATAGGAAACTAAGATTTTATAAAACTTCTACACAGAACTCAAGTAGTCATAGTATTTATGTTATAAAAAATCTTGGTGACCGACACACAGTCTATCAATACGTCTTGACTATATTCTTTCATTGTGAAAAATTGTCTATTATAAGGAAATAGGAATCATTAGTATTAGTCGTGATCGATCATGGAATAAACTTTTCAATCTGAAAGGAAATCACTTATGTTTTCGAGAGCTAATGAAAATGAAGATCCATGATACTACTTCCTCTATTAAATACCATCAGTCATAACCATAAGATTATAACCGATGAAGACGAAAAATGGATGTAGTAATAAGTAATAACTAAATTAAATTTCCTTCATGCCCTCTTATTATAGGGGGAGTGTTAGAGGTACATTCCTGTCCACTTCGGCTTTGTTTCAAACCTAAATGAATTTAGGTATACAGGCAACAATTGTATAAATGTATTTACTTCTTACAAGTTTTTTTAAGGCTTATTAGATTTTTTTTCTCTTCCAAATAGATTCTGTATATCAGTCATGTATAATTTTTGTTAAAATGTTACTGTACAACATACAATTTTAAAACACCTATGGTTTCAAAACAATAAGAGAGTTAGGTAGGGGTGAAGCCCAGTAACGGTGCCAGAAGGCCCTGAGGCGGTTACATTCCCCAGCACGTCATTAGTCGATACACATCTGGATCCGGGGGAACCGTCTTGTATTCGTCACTCTCAAGGCACAAGAAGTAATATTAAAAAAAAAAAAATAGCAGTAAACAAATTTCAAAAACCTTAAAGTCAAATCAGGTTTCTTAGAAAGAACTCAGCTAGGGCACTGTAAGCCGTTTGACGCCATAAGATAAAAATGTCGCGACCTGCACTGCACTACCACGCTACAACTGTCGCGTTTCTGTGCGCATATTGGAACGCGGTTTTTCCCTTTCTCTCTTGTACTAGACGGGTGTATTTTATTTTATTCAAATTTATTTTCTGAGAAGTTCTGCTTTCAAGTGAAACTTAGGTACAATGTTTGATTCGAAACGTGTAAATAGTTTTCTTTTTTTTGGATGTATAAACTAGAAAATAAAATTGTAAGTGTAGACTAAAATTATAAGGATTGTTGTGCTACGTGTTATTAAGATAAAATAGCACATAATAAAATTGTTCAATAAATAGCGGTCAGAGTACTGAAGGAATTAGGGAAATTGGATACCAATATTCTGCGTTATCAATACTCACAGTCCCATGCTTGGCTATAATTATATAGATACTTGACATAAAATATATATTTGACACTTTAATAGAACATTTCAAATAAATTTCAAAAAATTAATTAATAAATAAAAGATTCACAAAATATTGATTTATGAAACATAATTGAAAATATAAAAACATCAGAACACAATTTATTTAGAATTTTATTTTTTAATTATTTACATATTTGGAAATTTTAATATTTCTATGCCGATATACTTAGTTGATAAATAATATGAATGGATATTTATATTATATTTTATATCCCATCTCTATTAAAGAAACTTGAAATTTGCGTGTATCATGACTCCATATCTGTTGCTCTGCTTCTGTCCCTTACCAGAACTCGTTTGTCCTGGTGCTAAAAAGCGTCACGGTTTTAAAATACACTGTTCCATTTATTTACATATATTACAAAAATTGACACGAATTCGCGTTGGAGGAAACGCGTCTGTCGCCTAGCTTTAAACACGCAAAGTTCATACATTACCTCACTCTGCTTATATATACCAAAATGATACAAATGCATTAAAATTAAATATTCGTGTTAATTTGTATTTATTCTCTTTTTATTGTTCATCTGCGATACACTTCCTACCCATAACAATGATTATTATAGATAAAATCCTATTGTGCGAAATGGTGATGACCTTCATAACAGTTTTCGTATTTTATGAAAATTGTTTTTTTCCCTTATCTTTATTGAGCATCTTATTACAGAGAGTTGCCCTTTCGAGATAGGGCCTTTCGATGTGGAGATACTTGGTTCATTTCAAAGGGTAGAGGTCCTTATATCCATTGATAAAGCGTTGAATAATGTTTCCTTCTTTTCTCTAAAATTAGAAAAGAAAAAAGTAATTTGCTAATGGAAGGGGGTATTATTCCCTTGAATAATGACTTTTTTTATTATGCTTATTAATGAAGTCTGACCAATGAATACAGTTTATATGAGAATGTAAAAAGTTTTACGATTTAATGAGAAAGTTTTACGATTATTATCTTCGATTTTTTATCTTATTTTTCCTCATGTCAATTTACATCTCGTTACGAAACCATGTTAAAATTCCTTTTATATTTGCGTATAGAGGCGAAACTTTTATGACCTGCTAGTATTTTACGCCCACCTTCCTATTTTCATGGCTACCTACTTTGAAAGTTTCAATCACAATGAAATCATATTTGTATCCCTTGTTCAATCTATAGAAATTTTATAATCTATTTAAATAAAATAGATAAAAAAGCTAAATTTTTATAATCTATTTAAAAATATCAAAATATATATATGAAGGGGTATGTGAATGAAGGGGCTATGTAACATTTTTGAATCTTAGTGTGAGGTACTCTAACCTTAAAATCCTATTACTAAGTAAGATACCTAAATTTAGAAGAGGTTATTTACACTTAAAACATAACAAGGTCCAATAAACAAAAAAATGTTTTTTTTTCATTTACTATTTGTAACATAATCCTTCATGAATAATATATACTACGCTAGATCAAGAAAATCTATTTTTTGGATTACGGATAATTAAGGAGATAAATACGGAGAAAAACTAAATCAAATCCATTCATGTTTCACTTCATTTTTTATATTATATTTAACCTATTTTATAAATATATTTTTTCAATTTCTTGAGACAGGTAATTTTTTATTAAATAAATCAAAAATTGTATCCTTATATGGTCTCAACACTTTTTATTTCATCAACAGTCCAACGTTTTGGCCATTTCGGCGATCCTCAAGGACAATCTTCAATATAAATTCTCACCTGACATCAAAATTTAAAAATTGTTTTACAAGCTATTCTGCCCAAGTCATTAATTATAAGTTAAAACCCTATTTTTTTTATTAAAAACCATAAATATCTGAAACATCTAATTTTCAAATTATCCACAAAATCACTAGCATATACACAAACTCTTTTTTGTTCAAAAGTTTGTTTTTATTAGTTTTTTTATTGTTAATTTGTTTTTAGTTTTTATTTATTGTTATGGAAAAACATTAAAATATTTAAAAAAAATAAAATTATAATTATTCGTAGATTTAATTAGAAATTAAATTCCTCAACGTATAGAAGAGAAAAAAATCTTTATATATTGTAAATATTCACACATAATATCATTACTTACATAAATTTATTTAAAACATTTTCTCATTTGATAATAAATTTTCTCATTGTTACTTATAGCTCATATTATTGAGCATCAGTTATAACAGTATTTAGTAATCTGAAAAAGATTCGAAGACTAGATGATCAAAATTTAATTATTATACATCTTCCTAAGTATTTATTATTCTATATTAAAATTTTAAAAAATCTATATTAAAATACAAATTTAAAAATCAATCTTCGATTTGTATATTCTAAACGTAGTTAGAACTTTAAATGGTAGAAGAATCTTTTACCTTTGACATTTTGCCAAAATGTTCCTTCTCGATCATCAACTGAATAATTTTATAATTTTTTTTTAATAAGATAAATAAAATGAGCATCTTTTTTTTTCTACAGCTAGCAACCGGTTTCGGTATTTCCTCCAGATGCAAAGCCGAAGAGGATCGGGGAAGGAATTGTTTTGTTTTTTCGCGTGAATTTCGAACTGATCTATCGGAAATTGATATAGCATAGTTTGGTTTTCTTTTGTCAAATAACGAGCAGGTTGGTTTTAAGAAATTATATTGTTTTTACACCTAACGGATCGAACGTGAGTGAGCGACGTAGTAATGAAGGCTTAGTATTGTGCTCGGTCCGAAGGCTGTTCTGCTTGCGTCGCTCGCTATCGAATAGGCCAACACTAATCGATTAGTTCCGCTCCAGTGTAAGTTCGCGCAAGAGGCTGTTTGTTTGCTACTGCGTCTAGATCTTTGGTATTATTAATTCACTTTCGTTTTATCATAATATGATAATATATAAAGATGGTAATGTATAAAATGGGTTTTACAACAATTAAAGGAATTATTTAGCTATTTTTAAACATACCTTCGTTGTTCTGAAAAAAAAAAACAGAGGAGAATACAACAATTTTTCCAATTTTTGCCTTTTTATGTAAATAGTAATGAAAAATGTACACCGCCACTACTTTCACCTTTTTGTAATAATTCACTTTCATATTATCATAATATAATAATATATATAGTATATAAAGATGGTAATGTATAAAATTGGTTTTAAAACAATTAAAGGAATTATTTAGTAATTTTCAAACATACCCTCGTTGTGGCAGAATAAAAAAAAAAAAGTGGCTGAATACAACAAATAGACTATTTTCCAATTTCGGCCTATTTATGTAAATAGTAGAGAAAAATGTACACCGTCCACTACCTTCACGTATTTGTAATAATTCACTTTCATATTATCATAATATTATAATACATATAATATATGAAAATGGTATTGTATAAAATTGGTTTTGAAACAATTAAAGGAATTATTTAGCTATTTTGAAACATGCTGTCGTTGTTCAGAAAAAAAAAAGTAGAGGAATCCAACAGATAGGCTATTTTCCAATTTTTGTCTATTTAAGTAAGTATTAATGAAAAATGTACACCACCACTGCTTTCATGTATTTGTAATATTTGGCAGCTTATAAATTTTAAAAGATAAGATATAAAATAAAATGACACTTTTTTTTTTCTTCAAAAATTAACAGTTGTAAACGAACAGGGAAAAAAATTGAGATTTTATGCTAAGATAAGTAGAATTAAAAAACATTACCTTCTGTCAATTTTTCCATTTTTTTTTTTTTGTCTTGATATCATTCAAATTTCTTTTTTATTGTTATTTTCGTATGTACTAAATAATTGATTTAAATAATCTGTTGCACTTTTTAGCCATAAAAATCACTTATTCCGTGCTCAATATCCAGTAAACATGATAGTAATAAAATAAAAGAATGTTTTACTTGCCACTGCTCTTTACTACTGTGAAAGGTGGGGTTGGGTTTCGAGAATCAAGATCGGATCCACAATGTGAAATTTTATGACCTGCAACCGGTTAATATAATTGGAGTAACAGCACCACGATCATTGAAATGGGCCTGTAAAGTTGTTAGGTTGGATAATATAACCTATCACTAGAACGGCATTCAGGGCTGAACCGACGGGAGAACACCGCGGCCTAGATAGGTAGAGTTTTTATAGGTCTTATTCTGTAGCTTTGGGTTCTACTGGCAATTAGGGGATGTGTCGTCATGGATTAGGTTCCATCTTTATTAGCGATTTCTCATAGCACTGACAGAATGCTCTTCACAGAAAATCGAAAAGGTGTGCAGACTGCAATATGTAACTTGAAAGAATTTATTTATAAATAATAAATTTGGGACTTAAGTTGTAATCCTACAACTTAAGTCCCAAAGATGTTATTTTTTTGTTAAAACTTTCTTCTTTTTAGGAATTTATACCCTTTATTTTACTTATTTATTCTTCGTCATCCGAATAACGTTTAGGGCTCGTATGCTGATTATTAAGTTCTAAAAATAAAAATGTTTAAAATCCGCGATTTTACGATTTACATACAGCTGCAAACAACAAATTTTACATTGCATTTTAATAAAAAAAAAAGTTACATTTTTGAAACTAAGCCACATTTCCTAGTTCTTGTTCTTATTTTTTTTTTTTACTTTAATGTTAATTAAATAGTAATTAGTTATTAATAGTAATTAATTTTTGGATTATCTTAAATAAAACTATTTTTAAAATTGTTTTGTGTATTCCATACTGAATATGAAGTCCTACTTTTTAAATCCTTAATTTTTTGATTTGATCTTTTTATTTTTAATTTAATCCGTTTTCCAATTTTTTTTCATTGATAATTATTTTTATTTAAAGTGATTATTAACATTTTAATGTTATTTATTATATTTTTAAATTAAGTTTTAAAGTTTACTTTTTTCTTCATGTTCTGTTTATGTTGTATGTTGTTTAATTACAAAACATTTTAGATTTGTAAATGGTTATAAATTAGTGAAGTGAATGTATATATATAGTTAAATATTAAATTATTTTTATGTAAATGTGTAAACATTTGTTGTAACTGTATATTAATTGGAAAACTGTTGATTGTAAATATTTATAATTTTAGACCTTGATAATGGGTAAAAGTGCCCCAAACGTTGTTCGGACGACATAAAGAATAAAGAAGTAAAATAAATGAATGAATAAAGTTTTAATAATATTTTCTCAATGTATGTCATTGAAATTACAAGGGTGTTCACTCGTTTGCTTTGAGAGGTAAGAGGGAAATAATGCAAACATAATTATTTATTTATTTTAAAGAAATAAACTCTTGATTAGAGACTTCAGGATGTTAATCATAGGCAAGAAGACTGTGGCCTACAATATATCATAGGTGGGTGCACATTCTCCTTGTTCAGGTGTTGCATTTGGTCGAGTAGAGTCGTGTCACAAAAAAAGGACATGTTGCAACTTTTTAAAAGCTGTGATTTTTTTTTTGTCAGAAGTGTGCTATTATACTTTAAAAACAGGTTCTATTTTTTTTGGCCTGCAAAATCGCGCGACTATAAATTTGCTGTAATGAAGGTTTCGGCATCAAATTTCCTTGTTTGCCATTTTTATTAATTTTTTCTTATGAGGTAATCTAGCAGATATACACTCTTTTTAATGCTTTGCTCGTATCTAGTCACTCTAATCTTGAAACAGTAATAGAAAGAAAAAAAGTGTTAATGACTCTATCTCCTAAGAATAAATTTTGTTCCTAAGAATCGAACTTTAGTTCAAAAGCTTTATAAACCATACTGAATTTTTTTATAATGTATTTTTAAAATTATTAAAATCCTTCTTTATCAGATTCTTTTTCCTATGGGATTCAATTTCTACTTCCATTGTTCCAGTACCCTTGCCACCTTCAGGCCTCGCTTATTCCACCGCTTCCTATTCATCCAGTATAAATAGAGTTGAAATAGATGTTCCTTAATTACAGTCAGACATTATAAAAATGTTTACTCTTAATTCGTATTACTCCTGTAAATACTTTTTTCTCTATAGTGTTTAAGTTATTAATATCATAAGTATATTTTTTTATTATGTATTAATTATTTTGTTCATTTCTTACTCAAAAGCTCTCTTAATATGGTTGTAACATTATTGTGAAGGGGTGCATTCCAGAATAAATAAAAAAAACTTATTATTATATACTTAGAAATGTTATTGTTGTAATTTACTACTAATTATCAGAAGAGTTTATGTCATAAATTGTGCCAATTATCCTGGCTTTAATTTTTGAAATGAATATGTTTAATGATTTAGCTTAGTTATTTTTATTTCAGTGCGTTTGTAAATAATAAAATATACTTAATTAAAGCACTACGGGGCCTGTAATTAATAAGTAAAAAGCAATTTTCCATTATACCGGCAAAGAAAGCTCAGTGAATCAGTCCACACCTGGGACTTGTTAAATGGAATAGGCTATCTTTTGGTATGATAAATGCAGCCCTTATAATATGTAATTAAATAATTATAGAAGAGGTGTGATTGAGGGCAGTGCCGAGCCTACACCTTTCCAGCAATCTGCAAAAGTACAGCCCTCTCCCGATATGGTGTGGGTGGGATTTCATCTGGTTACGCAAGGCCCGCGGGCAGCCGGACGTGTAGGGACGTAATTTATGACCGCTATTGGCTCTATGTACTGAGGGCACGGCGTGGGTGGAGTCAGTGTCTCATGTCTTCGTCCGGGGCTCTTATGGAGCTCTCGTCCGCCGAAGTGGAGGGGGCCCGGAGTAGGTTGGGTTCAGGAACGCGATCAGCAGACTGGCCGACGTCAACGGTCAACGAGGGGATTCAAGCCGCTTTCGGGAATTAGGATTGCTAACGAGTGTTATGTTCATTAATACTTTTATAGATCTCTTATATGTAATTTTAAACATTAAATCATCTTGGTTTGAGTTCTAACTGTGTCCTCCTGAAATTGCTTCAGAATTAAAATTTAATAATAGAAGTTGTAATTAGATCACTTTTTCATAATCAAACCCAAAATTATTAGTTTATAACAACTATAGTAACTGCAATGTACAAATAATAGTTTTTATTTCGTCATAGGTGTTAAAAAGTACAAGTGAGCTCTGCATAAGTCAGTTATATAACCCAAAATAGAAATTACAAGATTAATAATTTATATATTTGTATTTGAAACAGGGCCCAGATATAAATAGGTCACACTACTGTAATCTGTCCGCAAAGAGAATGTCGCTGAAACTTCTCTCTCCCACTACCAATCAAACTTGACCTTTAATTTTTAGTTCTACACTGACAGTGATAGTGACAGTAACAGTGATAGTGACAGCCGTCACAACCGCTAATATCGTACAAAAATATAACATTTACTTTCGTGTTGAGGTATTAGGAATGATTTGATAGTTTGTTGTAGTATCGATTATTTGCACAGGCGCGACAACTAACAACCACATGTAGGTGAATAGGCTGACTTTATAACCTCATAACACTAACCATATTTATAGCCTATAAATTTGTATGTTTCCTACTTATTACTATATATGATGAAAGGTGTATTCTGAGCAAGTCCTTCCCTCCACGATATCAGCGTTCATTCTCTCTACTTCAAATTTTGGATGCTCATCTTTCAAAATTTTCTCTATAATCCATGAGTCTTAATCTCACAATCTGAACCTCCATCTTTGCCCTTATCGGCATTTCGACTGACCATGTAGAAGTCCTATAAGGTTATGCCTCGGACCCCAGTACTTGTTACCACGTCACTGCATGTAACTGTGAGCAGGTATCATGTAATGTAAAACTAATATCTCGAGATAAGACGTAATTCATTTTAATTTCTTACACCAAATTTACATCTTATAGAACTTTTTCTTCAAATCGCAAATTAAGTCTAACTAGTGAGTCCCTTTTATATATGTATATTATTTTTTTTCATAGCTTTACCCGACAGTAATAAAATATAAATCCATTACCTGAAAGTGGTTTTAGAAAATAAAAATACTACTCTCACATTAAGCGCAATCTTTTTCCCAGATTACACACTACCGCGTTTTGATGAAGTTGTCCTGCTCTCTCCCAGTCTTTTAAACCCAACCGTAAGACATCACTCTCTTATCTCCCCTAGATCTAAGATCTACCCCTTTCAAGACCCAAATCTCCTCGGCCGCCTTACATGGAGATTTGCATGGTGCATTGGGTACATCTATTATTACCATTTCTTATTCTGTTTTTCTTCCTCCGTGGAGGGGATGTGACATCCTGCCGTTACTGTTTCCAGAGGAAGTGTCATGTTCTAGGCAGGTAGGAACCCTAATGCGGGCACCTCTCACACGTTCTAGTTTTCATTATCTCTTCAACACCGCTTTTTTTATTTCGACCCTCCTAACTATTCAAGAATGTCCTAGGCTAGCTTAAGCCTTCCGTGCCCCTGGGCGATTAGTTTATTTCCTTTCCTAAGTCTTTAGCATATTCTAACTATAAACAAGCTACCGCTCTTACTCATCCGAAACCTTCATTCGAATTCTTAATGAGTGTTGCGTATCGGCTACTGGTGTGTGTAAATATGCGTTGCTACTTTCTTAGCTTCGTGGGAATCGTCCGGTCGTGACCTAAAGTTGTTTATATTTTTGTATTTCTAGGGAAGAAAGTGAAAGTTGAGTTCATGGTTTTTATTAGTTATAAATGATGGGATTAAATTTAGTTTTCATACTATATTATAAACAAACATTACATTAGTAAAATAAAGATAAGGCTATTTATTAATTATCACATACCTATATACTTTTTACGATGAGCCCTTAATATATGAAAGTTGTGATAACGAATAATTAAACATGTTCTTCAATACTGTTTCTTATTATTCCTGTTGTTATTTATTTATTTTTCAAAAATTTAATTTGTAGATATGATATGAATAAAAACGTACGGCCTTAAAAATGATTGCCTGTAGAAAATTAAATTATTTTTGTTTAAATAAAAAGTTAAAAACAAAAACAGAATTCTGATTATAAACAAAATTGTTGACATAAATTCCAAGTCTTTATCAACCGACGTTTCGGTGTCACAGATCCTGTGCTTCTTGCACAATAATTGTAATAACTATGATTGGTTCCCTCCGTCCCTTGTTTGAACTTATACTTGATTAATTAGGCTGATCCTTTTTAATTTAATTAATATTTTTTAAAAAATAAATAGGCTAAATTAAAGATAATAATGAATTAATGATAGATAATAATTGACACAAGGCAATAACTATGATTATTTAATTCGATAACATTGTTGTAAAGAAGAATTTGCATTAATATTTTGTGGGTATGCATTGTGTTGCAGAGAGCAATAGAAAGGCATCTCTTTAGTAGAATTTAAATAGAAACTTAGCCCAGCCTCGTTAGAAGGCCCATGAAATATCCACATGAATAAAAAATAAGTAGAGCTAGTGAGAAAAACCATAATAAAGGTGGAGAGTTATTGCTTATGGATGACCGGGGAAAAGCAAACACTACAAGCACTACCTGCCATTCCATTCTGCGGAATAACCAACCCCTAAAAAGACTTTAGGGTCTAATGCTAGAGGCTGTTGTTTGAAAGAAAAATATTTAGATTACAACTAACTACAAGTGTTTATGAGGATTAAGAGCTCTATAGAACGGCCATATATGTGTATGTGTGTGTATTATTCTATTATGACCTAATTTATCCACATATCATAAATAAAGGTTTATTTTTTTTTAAATCAAACTTTACTTCTAAAAATTATTCAGTTTATTTCAAAGTGGATGTGTACGCGTGTGCTTATCTGCCTGCTTGTAAATGTGCTAAGAGGATTTCTCAGTAGAATTTCTCACTATCCATTCCTAACCTCTAGCGTTTTTGGAATTTCTATTTGATTAACAGGCACTTTAATTAGCACTGAATACATATATTGGAAATATATCAGGCAAAAAATGCATATATATGTTACTATTTGGGAGCGGTGAAACTCGAAAAACCTACAAAAAATACAATTCTTCAGAATTCAATTTTCCTTAAGTATACGTCACAAAACATTATTATTAAACCATTTTAGTCTCCTCAATCGGTCGAGGAAACTCAAATCATGATAACGATTTCTTTTTGGGAACTGGATTTTAAAACTACTTTTTAAGTTTAAACACTTTATAATAATATGTATTTACATTTCTTTATCAAGGTTCTTTTGTTTTGTTTTAGTTTCTTTGTAATCCATCGTTTTAGATCCCTATTACATTTTAAATGATGGGCCAAAATAGATTTTCCATTTTTGTGAATTTTTAGGCACCCTTCCTAGACTAAAAAAAATTTCTTCTACCATTATTTGGCTAATAACTTTTTGCGGCTTCATTGCTAAAAAAAAATAGTTATTTTCAGGGTGGTTGAATATGTGGAAAGAAAAGAAATAAACTGTGAAAAGTAAATGCTGAAATGCACTTTGTATTTGCTATTTTAATTTTTAATTTTCTTCTTTTTCTTTTTATATTATTTTGTAAAAATCTTATTCGCTTATGGTACCTCTTATTCGCTTGGTAGTTTGGGAACCGCTGACAAAGACTATAGAAACAAAATTTGTATTGTTTATAACAGTTTAAAACTTTTAAGAATGTTATAAGTAATTGGCTGGTGAAGATTTCACGACTTGTAACGATACGAAAGGAGAACCCGGACTGAGTGGACTGGACTTGAACTCAGTCCATTCTATTATGTCATTATCCGGGACTCGTGAGCTCTGTGAATTACTCAATCAGGCAGGGCTGGTCGTGATCCTTGCTGGCTAATCTGCCCGCCGTCTTGCACAACAATCTGAGGACCGCGGTTATAATCAGGGATTAATATCGTCATTGTTTCAAGGACTGATTCAGGTTCTGCGGTGGGAACTGTGGCCACTCTTGGAGTGGAATAGGCATGAGAAGAAAGATAGATATAACTGGATATTAAAAGCGTAAATCATATAGCGAAATATGTAGTGCCGTCGGTTTAGTACCGAACTGGCTGAGCTGAGAGGTTTTGTGATTCAATTATCGATGCAGATTTAAGATAGCTTCTAATTTCTAATTTCGATATACCACAGTTGGTCATTTCGGGCGGTAATAACCGAACACGTTGGGGCGTATCTGTGTAGTGTTTGTTTCAAAACGAAATGGATTTGATTCCCACTTGGGACGGTGAATATTTATTTCATTTTCTGTTGCTGTTATAAGTGTTTTATAAAAAACTTAAGCAAAAAACAGGCCATTTTGCACTGCAGGGAAAATAAAAAACCACATTGAGATGCAAGAAAACGAAATAAACTAAATTTGCACAATAATTTAATAGTCAAGTAATTTTCTATGTATCAATTATTTATTGTGATAAATTCTAATAAATAATCAAACAACTTTTTACCAAAATTAATAGTAATATAATAAATAATTTGTTTATTTTGAATAAGTTTTCTGAAAAAAAAAAATTAACCCAACGTGTTATTTATTTTTGGTACATGATATAAAAATAGCTTTCCTATACCTACAAAAGGTACATTTTAATGTTTAATAGAGAAGGAAAATTATATATAATCTCAACATTTTAGGTTTGATGATATTAATGGTTTTAACGTATTTTTTACGGCTTTGTAGGTTTTTTTTTCTATTGGAGTCAACGCCCTATTTAGATTTTAGATGCAGAATAGAAATAAGTAACTTGTATAAATGTATAAATAGATAGGTTATTGATATGAATAAGAATTATTACTTTATTGATAAAAAATTGATATATATATTTCCTATTAAATATTTATATATATTTTTTTATCTATATCACAAAATAAGAAATAAAAATTCGCACCATGAAACGAATACTAGGCTTAGATGATTTCTAATTAAATATCTCCACGTATGTGTCTACTAATTTTTTATATTTGATAGAAGTCAAAAGTTAAAACATAAATTAATCAGTAGTAAAACTGTGAAGAGGATCCTACTACATAACAAAGTTTCTCCCATAGCGTCGTTAATAAATTACGTTAATAATTAAATATTCAAATATATTTTATAGTTTAAAGTTATTCTTCCTCTTGGTATTTACCATCTCTAAAATTAAAATTTATAATATTTATAATTATAATTTATAATTAAAATAGCAGTAAAAATAATTTTGTAAATTTAAGAAAAAGACTAATCAAAATAGGCAATTATTTGAATTTGTCAAGAAGGATGGGTTTAGTAATGTAAATCTAAAATTCAAACAGTTGTTATAAATAAATTATAATAATAGATGTAATATTATTTTAGTTATAATTATCCTATATAATTTACCTATATCCTCTTCCCTCCTCCCCAAACAGTTGCAAAAGTGAATTACACTTAGAACATAGTGTTATTATTTAGTAACAAATTATATTGTTTGTCCTACAACATTAAATAGGTATAGGTATGATTATAACACGGCTTATAAAAAAAATAAAAATGAAATCAAGTTCTAAAACAACTGCCCATTTAGTAATACCTCATAGTAATTGATTCCTGACACAACCTTTAATTGCTTTGAGATAAGAGTTACTATAGAGTACACCTAGCTGTAAATGTATGTAAATCTACTGCCCTTTTAGCCAAATAAAATAATTTAAATAATAGATTACTAAATAGGCAGTTATTGTTTTTCATTTCAGTTTATTTTCTAATAATCATTGTTATACTGCTACCTTCACACCTTCAAAATTAAATTAGAAAGTAAAATTGTTGGTCAAACAATATAAATCTTTACTAAATAATAACACTATTACTACAAAAATACTATTAGTTTTCTTATTTTAGTAAGTTTGATTTTGTTAAAATATTTTTTGTTTAAATCCTGTTTCAAATATCTCTCCGAGATTCAACTGGTTTCATTGTCACCAACTGGTCATATCGTAGAATTTCTAATAAAATTAAGCCAGTTCTTATGAAACCCCCAGGATCGAAAATTCATTTATTGAAATTCGACCTAGTATTTTAGGACATTATTCATCTTTACTTTATTATTTTGCTTTGGTTGCTACGATACCATCCAATGAATTAGTTCCTCTCTTTAAGGAAATTCATTGTGGACTCTGAAAATAGTAAAAGAAAAGTTGAAAAATCTTCATTACAAAAATTTTTTATTAGATAATTTTAAATTAATTTGGGAATTTTATGGAGGGAAACGTGATTTTCTGAAGGAACCATTAAAAAAATCATATCTCAATAACAGTTTGATATAGAAAGGTAAGGTTGAAGACACTGAACTCCATTTTTGGTGAAATAACTTCCTTTTAATATCTGATATCTTATTGTGAATTAGTCTGTATAATCACCAAAATTGTAATCTCTGATATGAATTAATAAGTCCAAATATAATTTTTGTATTTTAAAAAGGATATTTAATTTTCTACAAACTTGGTACGAATGACGGTAGTGGTATGACCACTAATTTATTAAATTTTTTTTTCGTTCAAAATATTTTGTTGACCTTTTATCTGGTCGATCTGGAATCATATTGCTATGTAGAATCAACTTTGCATTGTGATTACAGTTTTTATGTTTAATCATGTCTGTAATTGATTAATTTTCATATTTCAAATTTAATTTTGCCAATTACGAAATAAGCTAGCGTGAAGGAGCACTCTTCCTCCATACTGTTGTATACTTAAAATTCATATTTGATTAAGCTAAAATTCAAATTGGCTTGAAGGCTCATTAAAACGGTCGTCGAGTGGAGTGATCTGGTCTTCATGAGAGCTGCCTGACCTAACCCATTTTCAGAACTCGTTCGTGTCTTCTTGGAGTTGTCTTTTTTTTTAAGTGCCTTCCTCAAACATGAATAACGTTATTATTATTTTTTATTATGATTAATATATTTTAAGAAAAGAAAAAAATTAATTTTAGAGACCATAAGTAAGTGCTTAAAAAAGGATTTTTCACATGTTTGATTTGCTTCCACCTGTGGTGCCATTTAGCAAATAATATTATATTTACTTCAAATTACCATAGATGGTAGTTACAAAAAAGATAAAAATCTCAATTTATGCCATTTCCTCCAATATGAACTCCCTGTGACTAATCCTATTATATTATACAATTAAAAAAAAATCTTTTATGTAATTTAAATTTCGTCCATCTTAGGAACATTATCCATTCAATGCCACTTTCTATTAGAATAATTATATTTGATATTTCTAAAAACGTGCTAAAAAAAAAATCACAGGCGTTCTATTGTTAAATAGTAAAATTTAATTTTGTACCATGATTTTTATTAGTCCAATTTTTCATTATTTCGATACACCATTTTAAAATGAACTTGAGCATGAATAAACTACTGGATTCTCTGTGACATTGATTTAAAATTATAATCAAAATAATTTTCAAGTAATACTCATGCTTTTTTTTTTTGTTTAGTATAGTAATAATAATTATAATACGCCCGTCCAAACCCAAATGTTCCAGATCAGTCTTGACGCAGTCCTCCCATCTACGTTTCAATCTGCCGTCGGTTCAGTGTTTATTAAAATGTTAGGGATCCGTTCGTTACCTATAAAGCTATAAATCCTATAACTTTAGACGCCTATCTTATTTTCCACAATGCTAGAACCTAAATTTTATTTACCTTGTGTAGTTCCTTCGATTTGGCTCCTTTACTGGCTGTCTAAAACTTTACAAATCACAAGTTATCTACAATTGGATATTTCGAAATACTGATACTGAAATGAGATTTTTTTCCCCCCCAAAGCGTGAATAGCTTCGTTTTCTTCTCTTGATAGAAATTCTTCCAGAAGCACAACTATAAAAGAAGAAAATCCCCAGAGTTATTTTTCCGTTTCGGTCCCAAATCGTACCAATACTTCACCCTTTCCACTCTCCCCATTGACCGACTCGCCATTTTAGTATTCCGTTTCCATTGAAGTTTTTGTGCGGAGGAAGAGAGTGGTGGATGAAAGGACATGTTGGCCGTAGTCACGTCCTCCGATAAGAAGAGGAGAGCCGCTGACCCACAAAAACTCTTCTCCACTTCGACCAATTTCTAGTCCGGATCCGACTCCTCACGTTTGAGGGAAACACTTTTACTGCCGAGATGGAGAAAGGATTTCGAGTTCTGGCAGTGATTGGAGTTTCGGTTCTAGATCAGATATCCCAGTCTGGGATGTCCACGACCACTAATAATACCATTTAAATGCAAAGGAGCTGAAAATAAAAGTTATATTAACTCTGACGGCATGCTCAAACACTTACATTTTACGTAAACTTGATGGATTAACGATAATAATTTACAGTTCAGATTTCTTATTTAAGCGCATAAATACTATTATTTTTTTTAAGCTGTGTTGTATTTTTAAAAACAGGTTGGCTGTTCTGAAAATTAATGACCATTGTCATTTTTTTAATGCTTATCATATCTTAAGTATATATTTAAGGCTATAAGTATTCAATGGTACCATATATACAAATTAAATAGATAAATAATAATAATTAAAATAAGATAAACTAGATTAATTTAAATAAAATGGATAATAATAATATTTAAAAAAATTGTTGATCTCAACAATTCATAAGAAGTGCTTGGGGCAAGAACATGGTAGGCCATTTGATCAGTGGATTTCAAAGCTAGGGGTTTATTTTTTTTATTATTATTTTTTTTTGCTATCTTGAAATATTTCATAAAATCCCAAAAGCTACTAGAAATATAAATAGTTATGTAATTAAAAATCGAGGAAATTTAAGAACAGCCGTATTGTTATGTGACGAAATATTAAGAAAGTAAGGAGTCCTCAATTGTAGCCTTTCCCATTGAATTTGTTTTGTTTTCCCCTTTGATTGAAACTATTTATCGAAGTTATGATCTGCCACACTTAAAGGCAATTTATATTAAGGCTATAAGTATTCAACCGTACCATATATACAAATTTAATAGATAAATAATAACAATAAAAATAAATAAATTAAAAGAAAATGGATAGTAATAATAAAATAATATTTCCACATCACAAAAAAATATAATTAAATGAATGAATTAGATAATATTTTTTTCATTATTTTTATTTTATTATTTATTTCTTGTTTATTTTATAAGGTGATACCGTACTGTAAAACGTTATCTAACGGACGCCTTAACTCCAAGAACCTCTCCTTTACTGAACCTATGTTATGCAAAGTAGTACGATACATATTTATCGAATAAATCTATCGGAAAGCATTAAGTTATTCTAATCAAGTCTTCAAGATTCACAGATAAGAGTCCACTAATGTATTTACATATACATTAACATGGATTTCATGCAGACATTTAAGAAATTGATTGATGGGTAGCACACTGACCCCAAAAAGTGTTTCGTAATCTAATTAGTGATTTCTTTTTTACTTTTACGAGCCTAAATATTTGTGGGTATGAACAGTTTGTTAAGGAAAGGAAATTTTAGGTTAGTGTTCTGAAAGAAAAGTAAATCCGTTATTTGGCATTATTACATTGAAGTATTTTTTTAAAATACTTTTTATTTATTGTTAGATATTGCAATCTGCCACACAGTTGTGGGCAATAGATAATAGTGATAAATGATCTCATGCATACTAAAATAAAAAAAAAACTCTTAAATAAATAAATAAAATAACGAACAATAATAAACAAAATGATCATAATCAAACTATGTGTAAGAAAAAAATAAAATAATATAGTCTCTAGTCACATTTACACTCTAATATACAATATTTACACAATCGACCTGAGGATCCCTGAGCCGACTCTATCCCCCACGTGTGAGGGGTAGAACAGAGCTCGGAAGATCCCAGCCCATCCCTCTCGCCGCATCACTGGTAGTGAGTCAGTGGAGGCTGAGCAAATGAGCTAAAGCCCCAAACTACATCGAGGTCTAACAGACATTGGACTCAATTGGGATTGAGTTAATCTTAGACACAATAAGTCTTTTTCTTCGAGTATTCAACGAAATTTATCATTAAGCACCATAGCAATTATTCCTCTGATGTTTACTGTTAATTCAACATAGATTGTTTGGATATGTGGTATTATTAGTAGAAGGTACCTTAGGTCAGAAAATGGCTAAATTCTGACCTACACATGTTTACAGAACTCCTTAGGTGGTTCTTGAAGTCTAACTAGGAAAACAAATATTTTTTTGCGATTTCCACATGTTCTACAGTTCGTAACATTCTATTTCTCACTTCAAGTATTTTTCCTAGTTCTATATTATATTAACCATGCAGATGAGAAGTTCTGCTAAATTATTAAAACTCAATTATTCCGAAAACAAAAACTCTAGCGAGACGAATGTCATTCTGAGGTTACCCGCCAGCCATATGCGGTTCCTTTCTTTGCCTCAACCGCAGGTAATAACTCCGAGTTTAAATGGTAAGAACAAAAGTGTACTCCTTTTGTATCTTTTCCGAAAGCATGTGGTTAATGATGGCACCTGTCGCATGTTCACGGGAGAGCTGCAATCCTAATTTGCTTAGGGAATTGAAGAATCCCTCAAACACCTCCTTGACAATTACGGGGCAAATGTTGTACAACGAAAGTTATTCTTTAAATTAGGTGTTTCCCAGGGCTCTTTCTTAAGACCTATTACTGTTCAATTTATCTAGTATTGCCTTGTTTTCGTAATTCTATATAATTTCTTCGAATTTTTAATCGACCACATGGATTTTTTGTTAACCTCGTTTTATTTTTAACTCTTATCTTTTGTCTTTAATTTTTTTTTTTTTATGATGTGTACCTAGCCTAAATAAAGTTTATCTTATTTTAATCGTTTTTTTTATTACCAATTATAATTTAATTTCATAGCTTAAAATATATGCATATGTTAAAGACATTTTATATTATGCTGTTTGACATTAGTAAACTTTCAGATTTTAAAACATCATGATTTTTTAAGAATATTTTTCAAAATTCCAGTTGTCGTCCTTTTTAGGTAGGTATTTTAATTTTAAATTAGGTCCACCTTTTACTTATACAGATATAGTGACCTTTAATTACAATAGTTACCAAAAATTCTTTTTAAGTTTAAGTTCATAGAAATCTAAATATAATTGTCGATTACCGAAAATAAATTTCTCCGGTTCTAACTATACTGCTCATGTTTTGTATTTTCGTAAAAGACTGTAATTTAGCTTATGTATTATAAAACATATAACTTATGCAACACTTTTACCTATCAAAATTCTTTAGGTTGTATGAAATATATATTCATACCGATTGTAGCCTAAGGAATTTAGGCGTCACCTTAGCAACGTGCATCTACAGCGACGACGGTTAGAATTGGTTGATTGTCTCGAGGATAATCCTCCGTATTTCAGCATAGAACAATTAGGTGATAAACAAAAAAAATAAAATAATAAATAAAGATATAATAACTACTTGTAAATAGTACTTATGTGCACGTATAACGACTAATCACTAAAACATCCGAAAAACGAAATAGTAGCTATTCGTTGTAGTTTCAGGTCTAAGCTCCAGATTCCAATAGAGTTCAGAAAAAAAATTAACCTTAAGAACACATAGATATTTAAGATTGAAATAAAAATGCCCTCATTCGGTAATTTTGTATTATCAATGATAAATGAAAAAATTGTTTCGTTTATAAGCTTTTGTAATGAGAAAATGTTTTGTTGATTTTTGTTTTGGCTTTTTAGCCCTATTAAAAAAAAAATTATCTATGATTGATAATTTTTTTTGTTAAAAAATTATTTTATTATTATTTTATTTATTTATTTACTAATGCCTTTTCGTCCTTTGATTTCTGTGATGATCAAATCAGTTTATTTTCTTTTACATTTGTATTTATATTTTTACTTTAAACAAAATGTTCTTTTGTAAATGTTTCAATTTATTGATTAAATTTTAAGCCCTTTCCTTATTATGTTTCTGTTATTAATGAAATTTTGTTTTATTATAATTGCCTTTCGGTCTTGAGCTAATTAATACAATTGTGTGGCAAAGAAAAAGCTTTATTCCCATACATTTCGAGCTTTGTTTTAGTCATTATGTAACAATATTTTTTTTGTATATTGGTACTGTATACATTTCATTTAAAACATTTATTTATCCTAATAACTGGAGATTGTAAAATTGATGTAAAGACATTTATTAGTTTTTTCTAGATAACTTATATACTTTCATTATAAAAATAAGCGAAGGTTGCTAATGAGATTTCATAGCTTTTGCATTATTTATCCCGTACCATATTGCGTATTATTTTACTACGATCGTGGGCGTCGGTTAGAATGTAGTATTTTTTATACCATACAAATAAACTGGAAAAAAATGACTATTCGTCATGCTTCCTTTTAAAAGGTAAATTAAAAAAGAAAACAAGTAAGTGAAGGAAAAAAACAAAACAAGTTAACAAGGACATTGACTACACAATGAGCCTTCAAAGAGCGCTGACAGATTGGCTGTGTGAGTCACTAATGATGCCTTGAGGACATACGACATATTTAGGATTGTTTTTGAAAATAATGTACAATCTTAATTATAACTATAAAATTTTAATAGTTATGCGCTAAAATCATCTTAACTTATTTCTCATAAGCCCCTGGCCTGAATTCAACGACATTTATTAGGACAACTTTTCACCTCAACAGAAAATTCAAACTGACAAAAGTTAGGTAAGTGAATACGATTTTAATAAGTAAATTAATTGGATTTAAATGTTGGTAGTTATTTAACAAAACTATTTTTTGAAACCTATGTTGTTGTATTGTCTATATATTATTGTTTAAAACATGAGGTTTATTTTTTTCTTTAAACCTTAAATAATATTTTATAAATGTAATAATGTTGGACAAAAGATTCATGTTCCATGTCACTACAAATCGTGGCCTTGGTGAACCATTAGTACTGTCGACACACCCTTGGCGATCTCTGCTACTTCAGAATTATTTACGACTTACTCAGGATGAAACCGTTCCTTCTGACTTGTTTTTATTCTTTTGTAATGCGGTAATATTGGATTCGGTTTTATTGAACGCAAATAGTCATTTTAGTTTAATAAATTTTTTGAATTTAGGAACGGGGAGAGGTGTAGGGAAACATTTAACGTATTTTATATTTATCCAGGTTCCTTGACAAAAGTTCATATTTATTTTTGACTAGCAAACTAATTTTTGGACTATTATTTACTTTGACTTTTCAATTCAATATTATGATGTTAGAATATTATTTCTAATACCAAGAGAAATATGTACAAATGTAAAATATTGGCCATTACTACGTATAAATTTTGTTTAATTATTTATATTATTATTCAGATATACTTAGATCTTTATTTTTATTGTATTCTTATATAATTTGATATTATTGTATCCTTTAGTTTAATGCTCTTTTTTTTTTTTTTTTTTTTTTTATTTATCTTAGATATTGTGTGTATGATTGTATGTTGTATTAATTACATATTTTATATTGTATTCGTATTTTTAACTAACTTCACTCCCTACTTATTACAAATTCATTAGCTCATATGAATGTATGAATTATAAATTCATATCATTATAATTCACTTTATAAGTTCGTTTAATTTTTTTTTGTTTTAATAAGTACTACTAACTAGGTGATATAGAAGGAACTGCTTGAATGAAACATAGAAAATATTTAACAAAAAAAAATGTATATATTTGTATTGAGTTTAGCAATTCTTAGTCCAAGCTATCGACAACATGTAATGTTCTAAAAGTAATTTCCAATTTAACATATGGATGTAATAGAGCCCATCTGTTCACGACATATCGGTGCTTAATAAGGCCGGTGATTGATTACGGCTACGAAGTTTATGGGGATGCATCAAAGAAAATACTTAACAAGCTAGATTCAGTACACCATGCAATGAGCCGTGGAGCTACTCAGGACTAGTCTTATCAGCAGCTTACTCTGGGAGGGCCAAGAGTGGCCACTAGAACTACCCAGGCACTACCTTTTGCTGAAATTTCTAGGTCGTCTCAAAACAACCCATGACATTGATGTTTCGAGGTACAAATTACCTAGCCTCTCTAGCTTTCTATCGCTCCCAAACAAAGTTATACTTATCATTTCCCAATGCATTACATCCGTGGATAAACAAAATAGCGAATTTTGATTTCATCTTAGAATCCATCTATAAATCATTTAACCCTCCTGAAGTACTAAAGCAATGTTTTTAAAATCTTCTCTCTAGCTACAGGAGCTGTACACCGCTGGGTCAAAGTACTTTAATCATATAGGTTGTTCAGTAGTTCTACCTGCGGACACCATCCGCTACAGTCTTCCCCCCACATTCTCAGTGTTTTCCGCCGAGTTATATGCAATCTATTTGTCATTAACGCTAGCACATGAAGTAAATGCCTCCTCCACTGTGATCTGTAGTGATTCTTACTCCAGCCTCAGAGCTACTCAAAATACCAAATTTCGCACAACCCCATGGTTTTTTCCATAATAACTTTAATCAAAAATTATATAAAAAAATAAATTTCACGTGGGTCCCCAGGCATGCAAGTATAACGGGAAACGAACTGGCTGACACAGCTGCCAAAGAGGCATGCACCTTATTTCCAGTGCCTGATTGTAACTTGGCGGTGTTTTTTGGTCCAAGGTTCCTGAAACAAATAAAATGAAGACAATCTGGAAGATTATTGATTGACCGTGTGTAAAGATGAAAGGAATATGGTCCGGGT
>NW_027110919.1:1517841-1521889 GCF_000696795.3 Halyomorpha halys
ATATACGGAAGCGACCTGTACTGAAAAAGTGGTGGAGTAGGTTGAGAAGGGTTGAGGACAGGAGGGATGAATGCATCATGGGATTAAAATGAAGACAATATTTATACTCAACCTCTACCGCCAATTATCGAAAATCGCCGTGAACAATCCATCATAATCCGACTCAGGATTTAACATACAAGATTAACACACAAGCACCTTCTTGAAAGAAATCCTTCATCGACATGTTATAGTTGCCAATGTACCCTGACGATGGAGCATATTCTGGAACACTTCGCGTCTGGAATCATCAAGAACGTCTTTTGGCCTCCGGGGATAACGTCAAGCCTTACTGCCAGAAAGTTCCTAAAGGAGAACAACCTTTACCAAGAAATGTAACCACGATATCCAGAATACGGTGCCTCTAACTCTGTAGTTGTATACGGCACCTAAAAATTAAGCAAATAAATAAATAACAAGTCTTATATAGAAATACGAGGCAGAACTGGAACTTTCAACATCCAAAGAATTACTATTAAACTTACAGCATGAGATTTAGACATAACAACAATTTCAAACCCCACTAATTTACTTCCACCTAGAACTGACTCAAAATGGAAACACTAAAATATTCTAAGAATCATTTATAGTTATTGGGACCTTATGACTCGCTTTCGATGGGACAGTCTCACTTATAGGCAATTTGTCTGATTGTCCCTAGACTTTGGCGTGGGGTACAATTATTCCCGCTGAAACCTGGATTATAAGTCCCGATTCACCTCCTTTCCCTATTAATATTTAATTTGTGAGGTGGGGTCCACCATACCTAAGGTGCTGTGGTTGGTATGTTTGATAAGTTGAACACAAGTTAAAACTGGATTCACATTAGGTAGGGTTTCTTAGTAAGTTTTCTTTCGGGATTATTTCTTAATTTATGCTGGTAAAATGTTACATGAAATTTGTACTTTGAAAACATATCACTAATCGAATATTTCCTTTTCGATAAAATAAAATTTCATGCAGTTATTTTGCTTTAAAAAATGAAAATTGTTATCATTACTTTATTGGTTAGGCTGTGGTGTTTTATATTCTTACTTTATTTATATATCTTAGAATTTATTTACATACGCGAGTAACATTATATATACAAAATTATTCATCATATTTTAATGTACATAACAGAAGCTAGATATGAGAAGGAAGGTGCTGGCAGTGACCTCTGCTATGCCGGTCAGTTAACTCACGACCTCCTTCCCAGTTAAACTATGTGAACTATGTAATCATTACATACATTACATTATGTGCTTGTGTTTGTACTCATCATTCACACATACCTAAATGTATTTATATCATCATCCATTTTTGAAAAAATAATTTTATTTATCAATAGTTTGTTTATTTCTATATAGTAGATTAATGATAGTTAACTCATTTCATAAATTGTATCTTTTATAAACGTGATTTTTTTTCATTTCTTGCAGTTTAAAAAAGCAATTTATTGCGTACGCATTTTAGTTAAATATTTATGTATTTATTTATAAATTTGATGAAATAAAATTTATTCTTATTATATATAGGTGAATTTACGCATCTGAGATTCTGAGATGTTTTGAGTTGAAAAAAAAAAATATAATGAATAAATAAAGTGCTAAAATAAAATGATACTTAAAAGGTAAACCTAATTTAACAGTATAAAGGTGACATATAAATAAAACAGATATAAAGGTGGTGGTATAAAAAGACATCCATCTAAAAAAACTAATATAAATCATAAACCAAAACTAGTAAGAAAATTGAATACTAAAAGTTGGCAGATGAATATCAAAAAGATAATCAACCAGTGTTTTTTTTATTAACTCTAAGTTAATAGGCGCACACGTGTGTGCGCTACCATTAAACGTCCTATATAATGGAAAAGTTGGAAAAAGACTAAAGTTGTCGATTACCAACCTAATGGTCCAGCCATTTTGGCTTCACTTATTTTGGCAGTTTACCCTCTCAGTTATACTCATTCCTCCTAGACTTCATAACATAATTTATGCATTAACTTAGGAAATACAGTAAGTCACTATAAACAATCACAAGAGAGGGCATGATACGTTCAAATAACAAATTTTATTTTTTTAAATTATGTGATTTATCAATGAGACATGTTAATCAATGGAGCGTGCAATCACTATTCAAAGCTATGTCTTTTTTAATAATTTTGACGCTTTACAGAATTTCTATTATTCATAACATATTCCAAACAATAATATGGACAATTCAAATAGTTAACTGAGATTAAGGGTATTCAAAATCGTAGGAAAGTCGCTGGGAAAGTTAAAAATTATTTTCCTTTTAAAATGTGGGTTTATAATCATTAGTGCTTTCAGAGGGTGGAGGACATACCTTACAAAATAGTTAATTTTGTAATTATCAAACGAATTAATAAATAATTAATTTGATTATTAAATTATTAAAAACAAGTTGATTTATCAGGATGGGTGAACTCTCTCCCGAAACGCCAATGATTACCACGCCGAAATTTAAAAAGGAAGTAATTTTAACTTTCCTGCAGCTTTACTAAAGGATCAAAATTATTAAATAGGCAAAACTGTTATCTAAATTAATCAATAGACCAAAATATTAAGTCTGAAACACTCCATTGATAAACTTTTCTCATCGATAAATAACACCAGCGTATTTTTCGTCCGGTTGTAGCAGCAATTATTTATTGTGTTTTATAAGCCGTGGACGCACCCTGCCTTCTAATAAGTGGGTGGGTAACCTTTGATTGGAAGAAAAACCTGGCAATTGAGCGTAATCCTGATTCTAACACCTCTTTACACAACCGTTAGTCTCCAAACAGTGCTTCCTTACAAATTACTAAACCACCAACACTGCATTAGTTTTAGCGGTATTCTTTGTTTATATAAATAAATAATAATCATTAAATATTTTATCCTCCATATATTTATCCTAAACAAAACAAAGTTTGCTTAGTAATGAAATAAATAGTTATTTTATATTTCGAAACTCATTTCCCACTAAATGAAAACTGGAAAAAATCCTATATGACCTGGTAAAAATGTTTATTAGCACTTTGAAAGCTCACTAAAAGACAACTCGTATTAACATTAACTCGTTTATTGGTTACTATGTGATAACTCATAGTTATAGTTCTTGCCTAAGACGCATACTGTTAGTAGTTTATCATCTATTATCTCGTAATTTAACTATTAGTTTTTAATTGTCATTTATCAGAATGTATAAAAATGTCCTCGTTGCTGCAGAGTAGAGTAGAATGTGGTAAGTAATAAACTACAAATTTCCGAGAAGTTGGCCTCCTTGGCTAGTACTCAATCTATGAATTATCTTATAGTAGGCAATAAACGTTTTAATGTTACTAATTGCATCATTTTTAAAGGTTACATTAAATATATATGTTTAAAACGATTTAAGTATATTTTCAAATTTTTAATCTTTTTTATTTATTTATTAATAGTTTTGAATTATTTTATTTATGTAATAATCATGGAATTAAAACAAAAAAAATTGAAGAAGGAAGATGAAGATCTAGTTGGTGGTCAATATATCTTACCATATCTCATTATTTCTTTATGTCTTTTAGTTTCTACTATATTTGTTTCTGTTTTCACTTTTATTGTATCTTTCATTTTATCCAACATTAAATTAATTTTCTCATTTTTCTTTTATCTTATAGCCCTACCATAGTTTACCTTATATTTCATGTCATCTCACACTCCTATTCTGTTTGTTTCATTTTTAATTTTTTTTATATTGTTTTAAACCCTGATGAAGGTCTGCAATAGTTATGTACTATTTGATTCCTTTTTTTTAAACAACGCCTAGACCAACTTCCTTCATTAATTACATAGTCAGTTAACAATTTGTTTTTGAAATTAAACTTTGACTATGGCATCATTTAATAGGAAATCTTTCCCTTAAAATTCCTGTTTTAATTGGCTTTAACTGCAAAACATTAGAAAGAGCAATAAAATAATAAATACAAGATGTAAAGAAAAATATTTATTAAAAAATACGGAAAAATCGTATTTAAAAAAAA
>NW_027110919.1:1526944-1534718 GCF_000696795.3 Halyomorpha halys
CATTAAGGATTTTACGAAGGATTTTGGACTGTAAGGATTGGATTCTGGAGGGATTTGATGGTTTAGTGGAGCCCCAAAGCTCAACTCAATGAAAAGTAAAATTTAATAAGAAAAATTAAAGGTTGTAAACAGTAAATGAAAACGGTAATAGTTACAGATAGATAAGAGATAAAATAAGAGAAGAAATAGATAATTTTAGTTTTAGATATATTAGATAATTTTAGTTTTACATTGCAAAGTATTTCATTATCTGTTAAGTGGCTATAACTTTGCAGTTGTGTAGTTTTTGAATTATTTAAAAAATTAATTTAAAAAAATTTTAGAAATAAATTTGTTTAAACTCAATCTTATTGCCTTTCTGATGCATAAGGACAACCTCCACTAATAATTTCTACTTTATAGTCGCTATTTATAAACTGATCAATAAATCAGCGAGTGAAATATTGCCTGATTCATAATATTCAGCTTTATTATATTGATGGATTAGTTTACAGTTGTGCCTAGTACATTTCCACTAACTTTACAAGCAATACAATTTAAGGTTCTCCCCTTGAAGGAAAATTACACCTTTTCAGTTAATTGTTTCACTGAACAGATTTAGGTATAAAATCTAAATCTCTTCAGCCAAAAAACTTATTGAAAAGTTAAAATTTTCCTAAATGAGAGAAGTTATAATTGTTTTGTTTGTAAAGTTAGCGGACCTGTACTTAACACCAGTGTGAAGTAAGCCTTCATGTTATCAGTGTATAATTTTTTTTGTATTATGGATCTAATTTTACCATATTAATATTTATTTTTGTTTCAGGTAAGTAAGATTCACTGACATAAGAGGTATTGCTATGATGCGGACAGTATGTATAGTAATAAAATTAAGTAATTTTTGTTTTATAATATTTTCAAATATTTATTTTAATAATATGTACAATTTTATTTATTTAAGCAATATAGCTTCATATGAGATAGTTTTCTAAAGATTCACAGACATTCTAATATTGTACTACTCCAAGTATACTAAAATTTTCTCTAATGCATATTACCATTGAAATATTTTTTAAAACGGAAAGAGAAGACTTAAGTTACAAAATTAGTTAAATCCAGAAACATTGAAAAAATAATTAGAAAACATTATAGGATTAGTTATAATTTTTTGTAATTCCATTTATTATATACTTCAATGGTTTAATAGGGAAATTACTAATTTGTAATTTATCAATTATCAAAAAATTGAAGTTTCAGTTCCACTATCACACTCATGACTTGTTTAAAAAGTATTATCTACTGTCAGATTGAATTAATATTAACAGGCTGTCGATGATAAGAGATATCAGTTGAGGATATCCAGAAGGACCAGGCGATCACTAGAGGGGACAGGCTAACTCGGACCTCCAACCTAATAGCCTCAGAGAATTATGCAAATGTTGACCCCTGGTCCCCAAATTAACGGGTTTTTGGATCAGGGGCTGTGGTAGACATTCCTCCACTAAGCATAATGAAATATTAGCCTTTTTTGAAACAAGAATTCCAAAGTTACAATGTGCTTACAAACAAAAATGCATAGAAATTCCCTCCATATAGGGTTACCCAGAGGATAAAGAATAATTAGATAATGTAATTAATATCCAGGTATTAATTAATATTGATACTAACACATAATATTATGAAAGTTATGTGCTTGTCAGTTATTATTTTGAATATGTAGTGTTTTTTCTACTGATACTATTTACCTCAAAAGATTTAACTTGTGGCGTCCCAAAACTCCGAAATATTCCACTTCATGGCAAAGTAAAACAGATAAATATAACTGCACACTTTGAATTAAATGGTTTTGATTCCCTTTGACTTTGATTAGGAATATATATAATTTAATTAGGGCGCCTCTCCCCTAAAGGCAATTCTTCTCTCTGGTTGTAATTGTTATTTTAAAAATATCTCGACATAATTCGATTGAATTTAATATTGTTTCAGAATTCTATCAGGCTAAATTTGCCTACCTTTCAGAACTAATTCCATTGGCCAACTCGATAGAAAATTTATTATGTATTTCGCCTTTGATGCCCCGGCGGCAAAGTGAGGAAAAGGCTGCCCCCAAAACCCTCCCCGATCCTGGGAATAATTTATTCTTGGGGCTTTTCTGGAGGTAAAGGGAAGTATATTTATGCTGTGACCCCCCCTACTTCGCTGTATTCTTTACCTTCCCCCGGGCCGAAATTGAATGAATAATATATATTTATTCATATATAGGTTACTTCGTGATGATTCTAAAACATACCACTCGTGTTAAATTGATTTTCTATTAACCTCTCAATGTTTCACGAATTGAGACTTATTCAAGAATGAAATTTTTTCTGTCAAAATCTATTATTATTTGATAATATATTACATGAATTTATAATCCTTAAATTAATAATTTGAGTGTTGCTATTGTTCATATAAAAATGGTTATATAAACGTTTAGTCAAGACTACTTATAAATAATCTCATTCTATGCATGATTATAAATATTGGCCATTTTTTCACGAGGTCGTTAACAAACTTTGTGCAATTAATATTTTTACTTACTTATGGATTTCTTTATACATGGTGTCACTGTTCTCACTTATCTCTATTATTAACGTTTAAAAATATATAACTGAATATACAAGAAAGGAAAAAGAAATAAAAGAAAAATTTTACTTGCTTAGTTAGATAAATCCTGAAAATTTAAACAATAATTTAATCTGTTGAAATGCAAATCGCAACTTTGAGCACACGGCTGTCATCAATAGGATATACCCTGAATTGTTTGAGCTTTTTCCATTTCCATATTTTATTGATAACACTGACATTTCTTGGCTGGAACAACACTTAGCTGGATTTTATTATGACATTCGCATCCTGTACCGTTCTCCCATCTGAACCTGACCTTACTTTCAATGTTTGTGTCACTTTTTTTAAAACTAATTCTGCCCAACTCTTGTCTTCTCCATTACATTATTCTTCAGAACGAATTTCAACAGTTATATAAAAATATATCTAGACCATTTCTTTGTGCAAATTTAATTTAAAGTAGAAAGGTATCTTGTCTCTTACGCAAGTTTTTTTTACATATTACTTTTTTGAATAAAAAGTAAAAAAATAAACGGTGAATTTTTTTATGCCTAAGGTGTTGCCTTGGGGGCCTAGACAGAATATTTACAAATATTAAAATTACAAATCTTTGCTGACATGACTAATTTAGATAATTTTATGAATGGAATATGGTCCGGGTGTGGTAAAAAAAAAAACCAAATAGTAAATGGGTATACTATTTTTATTGAGCCAACGTTTCGCCCCACGTTGCAGGGCTTCGCCAGGGCTAAAAAAGATATAAACACTTGACATAGTTACAAAAAAACAAAAAACATAAGTGGAAAATAATAGGGGTATACAATGAAAAGTTTTTTTTTTTTTTTAATAATTTATTTATTGATATTTACAACTGTATACACATATATACAACAAGTAAATTTGCTGTAGGTGACATAGTGATATGATAAAAACATGTGGAGAATCTGCCCACTGATAGAAATCCAATAACATTTCTAGAGGAGATCTCGAGGCCATCTTCTTTTCAGACGCCTAGGAGGATTATTCGGTAATGAAGGAGAAGCCAGGTTAGAAACAAGTGGATTTGGGTGGTAGAGAAGATTATTATAGAAGGAACGGTATCTGGTTCTGGCCAAATCGGCAACATATGGAATATTGAGGTCCTGATGGATGACTTGATTTGTGACAAAGTAAGGAGCATTAAGGATTTTACGAAGGATTTTGGACTGTAAGGATTGGATTCTGGAGGGATTTGATGGTTTAGTGGAGCCCCAAAGCTCAACTCAATGAAAAGTAAAATTTAATAAGAAAAATTAAAGGTTGTAAACAGTAAATGAAAACGGTAATAGTTACAGATAGATAAGAGATAAAATAAGAGAAGAAATAGATAATTTTAGTTTTAGATATATTAGATAATTTTAGTTTTACATTGCAAAGTATTTCATTATCTGTTAAGTGGCTATAACTTTGCAGTTGTGTAGTTTTTGAATTATTTAAAAAATTAATTTAAAAAAATTTTAGAAATAAATTTGTTTAAACTCAATCTTATTGCCTTTCTGATGCATAAGGACAACCTCCACTAATAATTTCTACTTTATAGTCGCTATTTATAAACTGATCAATAAATCAGCGAGTGAAATATTGCCTGATTCATAATATTCAGCTTTATTATATTGATGGATTAGTTTACAGTTGTGCCTAGTACATTTCCACTAACTTTACAAGCAATACAATTTAAGGTTCTCCCCTTGAAGGAAAATTACACCTTTTCAGTTAATTGTTTCACTGAACAGATTTAGGTATAAAATCTAAATCTCTTCAGCCAAAAAACTTATTGAAAAGTTAAAATTTTCCTAAATGAGAGAAGTTATAATTGTTTTGTTTGTAAAGTTAGCGGACCTGTACTTAACACCAGTGTGAAGTAAGCCTTCATGTTATCAGTGTATAATTTTTTTTGTATTATGGATCTAATTTTACCATATTAATATTTATTTTTGTTTCAGGTAAGTAAGATTCACTGACATAAGAGGTATTGCTATGATGCGGACAGTATGTATAGTAATAAAATTAAGTAATTTTTGTTTTATAATATTTTCAAATATTTATTTTAATAATATGTACAATTTTATTTATTTAAGCAATATAGCTTCATATGAGATAGTTTTCTAAAGATTCACAGACATTCTAATATTGTACTACTCCAAGTATACTAAAATTTTCTCTAATGCATATTACCATTGAAATATTTTTTAAAACGGAAAGAGAAGACTTAAGTTACAAAATTAGTTAAATCCAGAAACATTGAAAAAATAATTAGAAAACATTATAGGATTAGTTATAATTTTTTGTAATTCCATTTATTATATACTTCAATGGTTTAATAGGGAAATTACTAATTTGTAATTTATCAATTATCAAAAAATTGAAGTTTCAGTTCCACTATCACACTCATGACTTGTTTAAAAAGTATTATCTACTGTCAGATTGAATTAATATTAACAGGCTGTCGATGATAAGAGATATCAGTTGAGGATATCCAGAAGGACCAGGCGATCACTAGAGGGGACAGGCTAACTCGGACCTCCAACCTAATAGCCTCAGAGAATTATGCAAATGTTGACCCCTGGTCCCCAAATTAACGGGTTTTTGGATCAGGGGCTGTGGTAGACATTCCTCCACTAAGCATAATGAAATATTAGCCTTTTTTGAAACAAGAATTCCAAAGTTACAATGTGCTTACAAACAAAAATGCATAGAAATTCCCTCCATATAGGGTTACCCAGAGGATAAAGAATAATTAGATAATGTAATTAATATCCAGGTATTAATTAATATTGATACTAACACATAATATTATGAAAGTTATGTGCTTGTCAGTTATTATTTTGAATATGTAGTGTTTTTTCTACTGATACTATTTACCTCAAAAGATTTAACTTGTGGCGTCCCAAAACTCCGAAATATTCCACTTCATGGCAAAGTAAAACAGATAAATATAACTGCACACTTTGAATTAAATGGTTTTGATTCCCTTTGACTTTGATTAGGATTGGTATGCAACGAATTTTAACCAAACAACAAAAAAAAAAAAAAAATGTTTTAGCGTATTTCTTTATATTTTGAAACATATTAGATTTCCTTCTTAATGTATTTGTTTCTGGTTTCATATAGATTTTCTTATCATTTAGACAGTTTTAACTATTTGTTTTAATTATTTTTTAAATCATTTATACACAACACAGTATATATTCAGTAATTTCAGTGGTAACTTTGGTTTTCAATATTGGTAATATAAAATTTAGATTGATTAGCGGTTTAGTTAATAATTTGAATTTAAAGTTTTATTTTATGATTGAAGTTACAAATCAATAATTTTTAATTTTTGTATATGCGAACGATTTTTTTTCCCCTGCTCATTTGTTATAAGATACGCTAGTATAATTAATTGCTAGACAAACTAGCCTATCATCTATCTAACATAGACAGTTGAAGCATCGATCGGGATTAAGACAAATTGATACATGGAATGGAAAGATAATTGCTCACTATGTTCTATAAATGTACATAATCGTTTTCAGTTCGGTTCGTTTTTGGTTTGAAATCGAAAATAAAGTATTAACTTGTAATAAATTGGATAGTACATATTTAAAACATACAATAACAAGATTAGTTCAATTTATTTTCAGTATTTTTACTTTCCTTACCAGTATTTTTTACTTCACTTTTTAATTGCTTAGCCGGACAGAAAATTGTTTTCTGTCACACCGTAGCCGTGAGTCAACCCTATGGGTTCTGGAGCCCTCCTGTGGTCCACCCAGCCTTATAAATTGGGTAAAAATCTGGCGGTCCAGCGTGATTCTGACCATATCACCTCCCTGCACAACCGTTGGTCTAGTAATAGTACTGAGCTCCTGACCCTCCATGAGTTGTAGTGGTACAGATTTTAATTAATTTTATTTTAACTTTTTACTTTCACCTACCTTTATACGAAATATATAGTAAGGAGAAGTATTGCCTTCGTAAAAATTTTTGAATTTGGTTTTTCAATAGAAATACACGTTTTGAAGTCTTTTAAGCCCAAGTAACGAAGTCTAAAAAAAAATGGTCTGTGTGTGAACAGCCTAGGTCAAAAACGAAAAGTCCTACAATATTGAAATTACATATATAGGACAGATGTTTGCCTGGGATGTGACAGCAAAGTTTTCGTTAAAATCTATTTAGCAGTACCACTTAGTAGAATCGATTTTCTCAAAAACGGTTGTCAAAAAACGATTTTGATTAAATTCAGTACATAAGTGTAAAATAAGGTGGTTTTTAATATCCGATAGGTTAAAAAGGTTTACAGGAATTAAATGGGGATTATTAAAGAAAATCATGCTCTAAAATACCTTCAATTTTGTTTATTCGAAATACCAACAATCTAACATTATTATTAGTAATAAAAGATGGATAAATACAACACATTAAAAAAAAAAAAAAAAAACTGATTATTAAAACAAGGAGATGAGTAGAAAAATATTAGTTCATATTTGAAAACACATTTTCGTTAGTATGAGTATTAATATAGTATTATATAGCCCTATAAAGGCAAAGAATAATTATTTAACATATAAACTTGTTAAAGGTAATGGAAAGTGAAAAACGCATAAATAAAAAGTCTGTTCTAACACTTGGCCTGAGTGAATGAGCACATGCGCGGATTTCCGTTCCGTTAGCCTGTTAACTGTTGTCTTTTCGACATAATTATTAAATTACTACTTTTTTAATTTCATTTAATCTATATACAAGCTGAAAGGATACCTAACACCATAAAATCATTCCTGGTATTTTCAATATTGCTTCTATTACAAGTTTGTATCTAATAAACAGTTAAGAATAGAATGCTAAATTTAGTGTTAAAACTGGAGGATTAAAATAAATTCCAATAAATCCCTCCAAATCACATTTACCCTTCGACGTAAACCCATGACCTCTTGCCCTACAGTATCCTTTAATAATACTCCACTTATTCCCGTCGAACAGATCCTTTACTTAGGACTACATCTCGACAAACGACTGGAAACCTCATACAAGACTAAAAAGACAAGAAACTGCTCGTAGATTCCGACTATTGCAACATTTACTATACAAACGGTCTAAATTGCCAATCCATTATAAAATACTGATCTACATGACTATTATGAGGCCTATCTGTACATACGGAGTTGAG
>NW_027110919.1:1536143-1558368 GCF_000696795.3 Halyomorpha halys
TATTTTTATTCTTCATCAAATGAAGTATTGCATTACAAACCCAGGCAAATAAATTTCAAATTTTAAAAAGCGTTGTGAAACTACTTTACAGTTTCTGAAAATTTCTTAGAAAATTATGTTTGAATTTTGATTGAATATTTGAGATGTCAGCTTGAGATTCATATAAAAAAAATGAAAATTTATTATTTATTAGTTTTTAACATTTGGTGAAATCGCATATTTATTTAGTTAGGTCGTTTTGTCAACGAAACCTATCATAGTAAAATTGTTGTGTTAACAAAATTTAACCAATTGGTACACAGGGGGAACACAAATTAAAAAAATATATATTTTTTAATAAATATATAAATAAATGTTTAATTAAAAATAAATTTATTATGAATAAAAAAAAAAATTAAAAACTTCATCTGCTCTAAACAATGCTCCTTGTACGAAACTGTTATACAAGGCTCAGTATCGATAAAATTTAAGGTGACTTTCATACCAAAGTGGAAAGTCGCAGGTTGTATTCATCTTGGTAACAGGATACACTCAATTTAAACACTGGAATATGAAATTGAACGAGTACTTACACACCGAGTTTGCTAGTGTCATTTGCATCCAGAATGGAAGTGACTTATACGACTCGAGAAACAGCCGGTTTGTGTTTTCAGCGTGCTACTTAGTCGAATCCTCGGAAATCTACACTGCCCACCTTCAGAAAAGTATGATTCGCAGTTTTGCACGCTCGCTTGACAGAGCCCCTCGCACGCAGTGTTCGTTGCACTGCGTTCGCATTCATCAGATATGCTTTGTATATAATGTACATTGTACAAAGTTGAATTCGGTGATGTAAATATAAAGAAGAATGATAAACGTGCACAAAGATATTTTTATCCTGGATCGACATTTTTAAAAGTATAGCAAATTTCAGAAGAAAATAAGAGAAGACGATTGTTGAAACATGCTTATTATTCATCACGTTTGATATTATTGGATTGATTAAGAGATAAAATTGGAAAAACCGCTCACGTCCCCTTAAAGAAAAACAAAGTACATAATCTTATATTCTGCCCTCCTTATAATTAATTATAATTTCGATGTAAACAAAATAACATTCGTTGCATAATGAAATATGCAGTTATTTATTGTTATTATTTATTTTTTGTATCATTAGTATTGGAAATGGCAGAAAGTGTCGAGTGAAGTAATATTCTTATGCCTCTATTTCTGAACTTAGAAAATGTAGTCCATTACATACGATGTATCCCATTTGAGCGACCCCATATCCTGGTCAAAGGTCAGAAGTGTCTGTACCGTCCGAGATAGACCAAGCCGGCACGACATCAGCGGCGTCCTGTTTCCTTCCCCCTTAGTCTTGTTTCTCCAGATGAATGCCGCCCAGGACCTTACGTGAGCCTAACATCTCTCATATTTTAGACCTTATTACTTTCCTTTATTAAGCTAATTTTGTCTTTGAAAGTACTAACATATAAAGTAACATAATGTTACTTTCTTTGGTTTTATCTGTTTTATTTTTAATATATTTATTGCTATATATTTGTTTTGATATTTTCGTCCGATTGACAGCAATCAGTTTACTTCTAATTATTTTCAGATTCACGTTTCTTTACAGATTCGGGCTGCTACAGATCGGTTGGGAATGTCCCCCCCCCCCCTCCTCCTAGAAGTGAAAAAAAAATTTAATTTAAAAAAATTAAATTTTTTTCATGTTAATAATAACTAATAAAATTTTGGTTTCATTCATCATTTCCTTGCTGAAATGTCTCAAACTGATTGACTATGTTTTGCCCCTCTAGGTTCGATCCTGAGTATGCCCTTGCTTAGAGTATTGTCATAAATAAAACCAAGGCAACCTAGCAAATGCCTTTGGGTGTTCATCGTCTGGAATTGAATTATTCAAAATAAATAAACTCGATATTATTCCAAGTTGGAATAGTTGTTGAGGGTAAATAAAAACGTAAAGACAACAATGTTAATAGGTTATTTATTGTATACATTGAATACGTGTTAAGATAGTATCATTTTATTTTTATTTTATTTTCCTTGTGTTCATATTATTTTGTCATCATTTAATTATTTTTATTTTAAATTCAATGTTACTTATATTTCCAAATTTGTTTGTTTATTTTTTTTGAATTTTATGTTTCTCTGAATGATGGTTGTTATCTCTTTTTGTTTTATAGCCATGATGAAGAACTGAAACTTAGGTCGAAACGCCGGCAGGAATAAATAATATTTCGTTTTTTATTTTCGCTGACTATCTTCTCCACTTATTAATCTACGGTCAACTATCTACACCTCATTATTTTTTATTATAGTATAAATTATTATTATATTTTTAAAAAAAAATATTCTACGTCTCGGCTAGTTCGCCATCATCAGAAACAAAAATTTCAGTTGCACAATCCAGTACAAACTCTTCACACTTCCATTAATATTTTTTGAGAACTGCCAACGTATAATCATTTGTGCTCTTCATTTTCTAAATAATTACGGATTTCCCCAACCTTACGAATCGATAATTATATCTAGTTAAGGATTTTGTATTTTAAAATTATGTAAGCTTGTAAATAAATTTATTAAGATCTTGTAAATCGATTTTACTGGTATATTTTTTATTTAACTTAGGAAAAATATAAATTTATAAAAACATTATGCATCTGGGCATTATATTAAATTATTAGAATCTCATAAATATACTAGAATGAAAGTTGAATTTGAAGGTTATCTGGTTCCATTCCTGTGAATTTTAATCATCTCCTTTACCGATATTTACGTTTCCTTTTTTTTTTTTTTTTTATTTTCTTTTCTTTTTTTTATCGTTTTACTTCAAAAATATTTGAAATCGAAGTTACTTAACAGTTGATAAAAGTTCGACATCATTTAAATTTGCCTCCCTGGAAAACACTAGTACGTGGATATTGGTGTTTGTCTATCTTTTTATTTGCCTAGATTTTTATATGCCTTGGATTTACGGAAGTTGTAAATTTGTGGACCCGACATTAGGTTTATTTTTGACGGGCGTGGCAATTGAACATCCTCGTTCGTCAAACCATGATGATAAGCCAATAAATCCTTTGATCGTAGCATTTTATAGCCTTTATGGGTGTGAACATTTAACTGCGATACTATATTTTTATATATGTCTTTATTTATCCATATTAAAAATCATCATGATCGGAAAGGAAGAGTTAAGGGAGTATGATTTATTTGTGACCCAATTGAAAGAGGCCGGGAACTCGAACTATGCAGAACATCCGCCGAAGTGGGACGGTCCAAGGAGTACACACATTAGCATTCTCGCCGGCGGTAACGGTATGCCTGTGACAGGACAAGACCAGGCAAAGCAGTTCGGCGAAGAGACTAATTGCTCGGGACGGAGGGAGCCGAAGATAGCCGAAGTAGAACGAGCTGGCGTGGACCCCCTATCTGCGGCACCGTACCACAGTCATGGCCCGGCTCCCAGCTGTGGTGGTTCTGTGGTGCTAGTTTGTGCATGTGTAGTGCGATCTCTTCAAAATGAAGTTCTCCGCCGGCGTGCGTTCTCAGACCTACACCCTATCTCGCCACAGGTAGGCTTTCTATTCTGTACAGTGTGGTACTAAAAACCTCATTATGAGGAACGCCAGCATAAATTGTAATTGATACGTATTCTTGTTATATATGTTTATATTGATCATTACTTATTTTTGGAATATACTTTTGGTACCCTTAAATTAGAATTCTATAAATAATGTGTTATATATAAATATTTTTATCAAGCTATTTAAATTATTGTAAAATTATTTTGTATCAAATTATATAGAAGTTTACAAAATTATGTTTATTTATTTTTATAGCAAATTCAAAAATGCCCTCCTTTTGGTAGCCAGTGATTTATAAAAATAGTTTTTTGTAATTTTTCAATTTGTTTCGGTTGAGGTAACTGACAACTGAAAAAAAAATGGTATTACTTCTATAGGTCTACAAAGAGCTATTGCTTCACTAATTAATTAAGAGTCGGATTTATAGGGTTTTGTTGTGATTAACTGCAAGAATTTTGGCTGATTTTTTTCCTCGGATCTCTGTTTACCTGACATTATTTTTCTGTTTCAAAGAAGAATATCTTGTCGCAACAGTGATACCACCTGTTAGATATGGATTTAACTATCGATCGTGGGTCATCTACGACTCTTAACATATTAAGGATAATTGAACATCCAAAGATTAATGTTATCAATGTCCTGTTCCAAGTATAGGGTTAATAATTCTATGTTACGATCATAATTCATAATAGAATTATGTTAAGTTCTAAACTTATTTTTGTGAATTCTAACTTATTGTATTGATCCAAATGATTTGATTCTTACATATTTAAACTTAAAAAAAAAAAAAATCTGTCTGTTTAACAAACAAAGATTTCCTAGGTAATCGTTATAAAAGAGCCTTTTTGCTGTATTAATAGTATATAAATTTCTTTTGTGTGAGTACTCTGATTTTATGATCAAACAATAATTAATAACCAAACGTATTTCTATTATAGAAAATACACATTGAAATAATCCCAATTATTAATAAATATACTATAGTTGTCTTTATATAATTTGTCTATGTTCCTCGTTTCTGTTTTGTATGAGAACATTTTTTTTGGTCCTAATTGTTTTATCGAAATATATGTACCATTATTTCCATATTAAGTATTTAACCATTTAACAATATATTTTGATTTTTAATTAAATCAAAGACACTTCCTTATTTGTTTGATATTATTTAATTCTGCTGTGCAAAGATCCATGCCTGCTAATAAAATATCCTCCTAACCTTGGGCTATGATTCATCTCGAACAATAAAATCCTATTATATTGGGAAAAAAGTATGGGTTTACTATAAATATTATTAAAAATTATCATAAAAACATGTGGAACATTCATTAAATAACACGAACAATTAATTTATGTAATGGTAACGAAAATGATTGACTTTAATCAATATGGTCATTAGAGAGTAATGCAAGAAGTCATAAACACGAAAAAGGCATGATAATAATTTTTTTTGTAATGTTTATTTGTTTATTTATTTTTTTCTAGATTAAAGCGTTCACATAAATATATGGTGCCAATAATCCTTTTATTTTTATTAGAATATCATTACGAGAACATTATTATTTATCAATTATATATTTTTATTTTTTCTTCATTTTATGATTGTATTTATGCTAAAATTATGAACAGCAATTATGTATTTCTTTCTCAATTTAATGAGTCTATAAAGATAGTTTAATGGCATCTAAATAAAGCATTACGTTTTAAAGGGCAAAGTTATAAATCAATGCCTCTTAATTTATGCACTGTGTATATTATTTACGATCGTAAAATTAGTCGTTAACTTTTACGTATATGATGATATATTTTAATGAACTTGTTTATGTATATATATACATATACACATATATTTATTTACTTGAATGATACAAGATATTCATCCTAAACTTGATCATTTCATAGTTTTGTAATAAAAAAAAGCAGAATTTTTTTTGTAAAAAAATAAAAAAAAATTATTGTTTGACAATATTCCACTATTCAAGAAAAATACCGACATGAACTGATTGGGACACTGATATTTTATAAAAATAAATTAATATTGCTTCAAATTTAATTTCATATAAGTACATAAGTATTGAATATTTTTATTCCTCTGTAATATAAATGGATAAAATCTATTTCAACCAATAGAGGCAATGGCGTTATTATAGGTAATTAGTGGTTCGTTCGATTATGAAAGTGGATAATTTACGGCTTGAAACCACAAACGTCTCTCGTAAATAGTTAACAATCCATGTGACATGTTTTGCTTCCGAGTAATTGCGATTTAGGATATAACCAATTCTCTAACATTCATTTTATTCTGGGACATCTAGCTCCTAAGAATAATTACAATAAACATTTGAGTTCAAATTGTCTAGCATAAAATGGTTTAATTTCTAATTAATGTCAGAATGAAAATAGTAAATAATTAAAACAAAAGGGTTGAAGTTTCAGGTTTGATATTTATAAATACTTAAAACATGAAATAAAAAATTTAATGGTTGACAATCATTATTAAAATAAATAAAATATATTTAAGAAAAAATATATGATATAGAAGTACTCGTAATTCTGTTACCAAAGTTTTACTGAATTCATAATGTATATTGAATATAATTTAATATGGTAGACGCAAAGTCTAAGTGGGTATATGGTAAAATTTGCTTGAAATTGGTGGGTATATGGGTAAAATGGTATAATGGTAAAATGGGTATTGTGTAAAATTGGTGGACATATGGGTAAAATTTGCATGAGCATTTTAGTGTTCTGACGCAGTTTTCTTTCCTCTTCACTATGACAAAAATACTTAACGCATATATTACGTCACTAATCAAACATACTTAGTGGTAATCGACGTATATCGAAATAAGACGTTAGCTATCTTAAATTTGAAACCATAATTCATACACTGTGCTTTAGCAATGCCCCGACCATGTAATAGGAATATATTAGATAATTTTTTTTTTAAATTTTATTTCGAGTAATTTTTAGGGTTTTAAAATTTAATTTCATTCATATAAAATTAAGATGCAGAAGTGTTGTTCGTTATCATAATTCGGCCAGACATATTCCGGGAAGGATGTGTTGTCATGAAGATTAGTGAGAAATCTCTGAGTGAATGATACATTGCTTCCGTATGCATTCATAATGCATTATTTTCGTTCAACCGTGTATATTGACTTACAAGCAAAAATATCTATGTAAATTGTTGATTGATGTTATATAATCCTATTTTGTAAAATTCTTCACAATTCTCTTTGCATAATCAAAATAAAAGTCTATATAATATAAACAATTTATTTATTTATATTTAAAATCTTAAAGCTTTCCTTAGTGCTCAAGACAGGAGCTTATGGAGAAGCCAACACATTGATGTGGTTTCGTAGTCATTTTCTTTTCAGGATCTACAGAGGGCATATTAAAAAATTAATAAGTACTTTTGGATTATTACGATTAGATTTTATAGGCTCTAGGTGACTTTTTTGTGTTCTAAATCTTCCAATTGTTCCAATCCAACTCTATACTTAGTTTAGTTAGTCATTTACATAGACCTAATTATAATATAAATATTATTAATATTAATAAAAATATAAAATATAATTAAATAGTTATAACACATTAAGTCATATAATGTAATAAGTTGGAAGTTCTTGACATTTTTCTAATGAATGAAGTAGTCAAAAATTATCAGTTTCTTGTCGTAAATAAAGTTAAACAAAAGTATCTAAACTTAACCTTTTTATATGTTTATAAATACTATCTATTATAAGCCAGTTTTAAGCTATAAATTTTTATTAGGGAGTAAAAAGAAACAAGAAATATGAATTGATTCCATTATACAAGAATTTTATCCGTTATCTAATTAAAATCTGTTGATTAATGATCTCAGATAAATTAATTACTGATACGGTATTCTATTTATATGGATTGGTTATTGATGAAGTTAAATTAATCCTCAGGAGTTTGACTTGTTAGTGAGTTAGCCTGCGGTATCGGGGGAGTTAATAATAAATCTGGGCTTAGGCATTTCTCAAGTTTGATTAAGTGTATTTTCCTTGTTGTTATATTAAGAACTACTCAACGTTATGGTGTGTGTTAATAAATTAAAGTTTTATTCAATTAGTTGTAATTTTTGTGAATAATATCTGAAAAAAAAATGTCCATATTATAAACATTGTAGAAGTACGGTCTTTGAAATAAATAGAACTAATGAAACAATTTGATGAAGAGCATATATTATAATTTACCTTGTCTGGAAAATTGTTTTTGGGTAAAAAAGCTGCTATATGTTTATATTTTTGGAAAATCTGTAACTTCTATATATATTTATATTTTTTATTGTTTAATTTTATTGTAAATTATTATAAAGGTTCGTATTAAAGAGGAATATGTTTTAGTGCTGAAAGCACACATTTTATGTCTGATTTACTAGGAAAAATATTTAAAATAAAAACATTATTAAATTAATAAAGCAGAAACAAAGTAAAATAATAAATAAGATTGTATTTATTTATACGTTTATATCCAAAAATATAACATATTCATAAATCAAGCTAAATTAGGTTAATATTAAAATACTTTTCATATTAATTTAAAATATTTATACTCAGCCAGGATGCCCCTGAATCCACATGTGATGGGTAGGAGTGGTCTTAACTCTTTTCAGTAGCGTCATTGCTATTAAATGCCAGTGAAGGCAAAATAAGTGCTTTAAAAAATATAAGTTCCTTGAGTATGGTTGGAGTAAAAATAAACAAAGTTCAAATTGTCAAATCCTTCGAATCAGTTTTTCGGCATGAATTCTATGATTCAAAATATCAGGATATGAAGGTCGTAATGGTTTTGTTGCAGGCGAATTATCATTTCTTATGGCTTTTGAATATTGAATCGATGTTTTAAAATATCAATTTTTTTTTATTCTATACTCCAAAATTTGAAATTTTGAAATAGTATAATATTTTTAATTGGCAAATTCTTCTGGAAAATAAGATAACAAAGCGTGGCATGAAATCGAATTTTGTTAAAAATCTCAGATTTTTGTCATTTTACTGTTAAAAAATTATTCTTTTTATTGTTGATTATATTTACAAATTTCATTAAATTATAGTAGTAGAAAATTTTAGCAAACAGACTCTTGCTCCGATTATGAAAATTTATGCAACCAGTTAGTTATTACTATAACTATTTCAAGGAGCGGCGTTAAATTTTAAATTGATGAAATACTGAACCAGAACAAGTAATATTTCAAGAATATTTATTGCAATAAAATTCTTATTAGTGTGATATTCGTTCCTAAGTCGTTAAACATAAGACAGGGAGTCGTTAAACATTAGACAGGGAGGTTTTAATGCACTAATAGGCATTGGGGCAGGTTTTATAGTCTTTTAAGGGCCTGGAAATGAATCATTAGGCGTTATCTTATTGGTATTGTTTGCTCTTGTTCGGATGGTCGTCACTTTAGCAGGTGATCTCATTGTTAATTACTAAACCTCATTGTCAGTATTACCATAATGCATAGTTCGTAGAACATATTATTAATTAGGATTTAGTAAAAGTTATGTAGGCTAACATTATTTAAAAATTAAATATTATATGTACATATATTCCAACACATAAAAAATATTTATATATAATCGAACAAGAAGAAAAGATCATTCGTGTGTGAAATTCACTTCAAAGAATATTTGTAGAAGAAACTAAAAGAGAAGAAAAAGATATTATAACCGTTTGTAACTGCTCAATATACAAAACTAGTTAAATATATTGGCGCACTGATATTTTAGCTGAAGGCAATGTTTAAAATAAAGTCAAACTTTTACATTTAAAAATATGTTTAATTTTAAAATACTTAATACACCTACATAATTGTTAAAATTTATTTTATATTTAACATTTGGGCAGTTTCTTATCAAGTTTCGATATATCCTCGTTTAGAGGAAGAATAATAACTAAGTATTATGGGAGTATCTCATAGTTAAATAGCTAAATTTAGTCTAAAAGTTGAATTTTTAGAGAAAACGTTTATTAGTAACTACTATTTAACAGGGAAATTGTAGGGAGCTGTTGAATTTTAATTTGTTAAAGAACTTCTACTTTTGTGAATTCGATATATTAAATTATAACTTATAACTCCTCATTTGCTGGACTATGTTTCGGTACGTAAGTTGTTCAGGTTTATTTTTATGATCTAATTCGAATTAGGGCACTGTACTCAAAGTACTTTTTTGTTTATAAAAAATATAGTAAGCGCATAAAAAAGTATAAGACAAAACGGAAAAAATATATTAATCAAATTTCATTAATGTGATTTTATCAATTTCAATATTTACTTTTTTCACGTATATTACATGTATATAAAAAAAGTATATGATGTTATTGTCATCAGATAGGTTTAAGATTTAAATTTGAATGAAAAAAATAATGATGGGTGGCTTAAAATAATATTTTAATATAACACTTTATATTTAAATAAAAGTTAGACATATAAAAAATTATGTTTGTGAAGTGTTTTGGTTTTTATTAATCGTATTTTTCATATTTTTTCATTATCATTATTAATTTTATATAGCATTAATGAAGTATTTTGGTCGTTAAGTTGAGTAAAGTATTATAGCTTGACTTAACTAGTTTAATATAATTATGAAATCGTTTAATTGCTAAATATATCTTACAAAAAAACATTTTTTTTTTTTTATAATATTTAAATTATTAAGTTAAAGAACATTTTACATCTACTTTTCCGATAATGTTCCGTTATATTAGATACATTTGTGTTTTTAATATAAGTCATAAAATTAAACCCACAATTAAGGTAGGGTAATTGATGTTTATTATAATCGTGTTTAATTGCCTGTAGCATTAACGTCATAATTCTAAAATACTACCCCTTCAGGTAGGAAATTTTGACAGCTTACGGCTTGTAACGGTAAGGCTTCCTTGTAAATAATCTGAGTTAACGATCAAACTCGGTTAGACCTTTAGATGTCTTAGGACCCCACCAGTATTTAATTTATCAAAATCACCATTTTTTATTTTTTTATGAATCATATTTATTTTACTTTTCTTTATTATTTTGAGTTTTTTTTTTGTAGTTATTCAATTTATGCGGATTACTTTATTTATTTATTCATGCACACAAATATTGTTATTTGTAATTGCGGTTTCTATTTATTAATAAGCATCACATTATACCTTTTATTAAAAAATTCCCCATATCTTTAATCACTCTTAAAATGTTCACTTCCTGTATATTATCAGTTATTGTATATCTAAATCAATCAATAAATAAAAATAAAAGATCTAGGTTTTATATCATTTACTTTCATTCTAACTATTTAATATAAAAATAAACTGAATGATAAATAAATCATGTATATATATTTTTTGTATCAAAACCTGTAAATTCTTTTAAATCCTTATTTAAAAAAAAAACTACGATTCATGTACATGACAAATCAAGCAAACCTGCTAAATCACTTAAAATTGTTTTTTGTTTATTCGAGCTATCGTTCATATAAAAGATTGTACTTTGAATGTTACAATCTTATATAATTTTACAACTCTGAACGAACAATTGTTATTCTTAATTTAATGTATTTAATAGAAAATTATTTTTTATTTTTGGAGAAAATAAGGTCCTTAGAAATAGGAGACACAAGAAAATAATGTGTTTTTGTAAAATATTTAATTGGCCCACAGTCTTTAAAACTTGTGAACAATGTAGTATCTTATTCGCTCTCTTACCCAACTTCTTCTAAATTGTGGGTATTTATAGAATGAATTTTTGTTTTTTATACTCTCCCAATTTATTTTATATGTGGTATATTCATGTTCTTTAGATGGGATGGAAATTAGATATGTGTGGGGAAAATCCTCGTTGTGTTCAGCTGAGAATTGTTCCTAAAGACAATAATATAAGGTCCTATACAGGGTAATTCGGAATGTCAGTCATAATTCAAATGATTGACGTGACTAACTTTAATTATGAAGACTTCTATCAGTCCGATTGACACTTACTCATAAATGAGATATCGAAAAGTAAGGATCTTGTGCAATGTCTCTTTCGATTCCTGATATACAGAGAGCGCGTTTGGCCATTATTATTGCAATTTTATGTTCAATTACTCACTCCTATACGATCAATCTGACTTTATCAATACTATTTTTACAGCCTTGCCTAGTATATTACTTACTTTTCTCACGATCAATGATTAAAATGGCTGTTGTCTCAACTGGGTATTTATCGTTTCAGTCCTTATTTATGTGTTAAGTGGGAACGTACTGAACTTTAAATAATATGGTAAATCGAATTGAAAGAGGTAAAATCTGTTGTCAGTTTTTCCACGACACTGTGTTGCAACTGCCATCCATATCTTATGCATTGTGGCATGTTATACTGGTACAGATAACCCTTGTGCTCTGGATGTTGTTTCTACATTTGCTGAAATACGCTCCAAGATTATTACAGCCTCAAAGGAGACAAAAAGAACTAAAACATAGCCTCGAGCCCCGATTGGTAATTCTATTTATTTGAAAATGGTTCAGGTTGAACTTTGCAGTAAAATCCAAATAGCATAATTAGGACTGCAGTATAATTAGCTATTTATACTATAGGTAGTATGTATAACTAGGACTATACTTGCTGCATTTAAACTAATGATATTTATCAACTTCAAAAAACAATATTAAGTCACGAAAAATCACATTACAAAACACCTGACCTTCTGCTTTTATCGGCAACAACAATTTTCCTCAGGCATTGTTTTACGCCAAAATTCTGCCATAAATGACTTGGAGAGCATACTCTTCAAGATGAATCGAATGACTCTGAACAAACAACTGTACAATTTTTCTTTTGTCCAAATCATCAAACCCAACACTGCTTCGTTGACCAACCATGTCGCCCCACATAGCCTAAGCTATAAAGCAGGGACGTAAATATTAAAGAAATGTATTAAACTATAGTTTCCAAATATATCGAATTAATAGTTCGATTTATCAATAAAAATGATCGATATTTTAATTTATCGGACCCCAGCATTTTTAAACTTTAAGAGGAGAAGGGAAAAAGGTTTAAATCATGGACATAAAGTGATAAGGTATTGTAAATTAACTTTATATTAGCGTTAAGAGCATCAATTAAGTATTTCTATATTTTTAAAATAAACTATATATAGAAAACTTAGAACTGAAGAACACAATTACTATATTGCAAAAAAATAAAAAAGGTAGAAAATAAATATAGATTGAATTACTAAAACCTTATCAAAACATTTGCATTTATTATTAAATAAATTATTTCTTGTAGCAAAAAAAAAATTAATTAAATTTTAATAACATAAAAAAAAATTTAAAAAATAAAAATTAAATTAATAGTGACTGAAACTTAATAAATTTATTATCACTTTCAAAATTAAAATAGAAAAAAAATCAAAGTTTTTTAGGCATTTTAAAAACATTTGTATGGGTTATTGGTTGTCAAACCTGCCGTCTTTCAAGATATTATTCCTTATCCTTGCCTCCTATTATTAAGCTGATTTAATTTTGGGCAATCTGGTTGTTCACCTCTTGATATAACTAATTGTACAACCTACTATTTACTATTACGCTATTTAAATTATTCACATTAGCATTAATGTGCATTAGCCTATTTGTATCTTGTGTGTGTATGAGTTTCTAAAACTAGACATAATCTCAATTTATACAGCTACCTCCTTAAACCCTTATGAACTTTTTACTCATGATTAAATGCTGCTTCCAAATATTAATTTGCTTTAATTTTGGCTAATCTGGTTGTAAAATTGTGATATAGTTAGTTTTATTACCTACCAACAAACTATTTACAAGTCACCAATACAACAAAGTCGTACCTTGTATGAGGCCCTGAAACTAGATATAAAATGGGTAAATACACATGCCCTCTTAAACCCATTTGGCCATACTCATGGTGACTTATGTTCCCAATATATACCTAATGTAATGCATTGGTACGAGAAAACTTAGTTAAATTGAATTCAATTCGTTAAAATTACAATAATCGAGTGAAATTATAAGATTATAAAGGAGGAAGTGGAGTCCGCTCGTCTACATATGTTGGCGGTTATAGCTGTTGTGGATGTTTGTGTTGCTACAGAGTAAGGAAGTCTATGATCCGTAGCCTTGTTACTTAACTTGGTGACTTCAGAGTTAAATTAATACTTACTATTTATATTATTTTTTCTAAACCTAACGTTCCATGTCCAACACATGACCTCATCCACTTCACAGACCATGAGCAAAGAGATACATGTAAAATTTCTCGTTCGACCTCCGCCCCCCAAATCCAGAACTCCCTTGGAAAGAGGAGATGGATATCTGCCCCGAGATCTCGTACCGTTGTAGCTTACTCTATAAGGACAGTACGACCTATCCTATTTGAATCAATTACATTTTAAATTCCAAGGTCGCTACTATTTCCACACTCTCGGCCCAGTTCCTATTATGCTCATGAAAAGTGGTGGGTGTTGCCGAGTACCCAAGGCTATGTACGTTGGTGTCTTCGTTAATTAGCCTAATCAATTATTTGCTGTTCCCTATCGGATTAATCCGCTGTTTGCTCTCTTTGTCTGCCTGAGATAAATTCTTGAAGCAGTTTCTTAAATTTATTGCACTATTATTTGTTTCCTAGGTCTACTCCTGAATATATTGGAATATATTCAATAAATTTCTGCTGAATATTTTTTTTTCATTATTAATACAATTAAGAATAAATTAGTTTGTAGATTTATGTTTTTTTTTTCAATGAGTTGAGTGTAAAAACTACAATCTTCCATTTTTTATTTAAAAAATATTATTATTTATCCAACCTGGTCTCTGTTTTAACTTCTATTTATCAAAACTCATAAAAATTACCAAATATAATATTTTAATAATATCAAATATTAAATAATTTCTAATTTTATACATATCACTAGAGTAGCTAAAGATATCATTTTATTTTTTATACACTCTGTTGTATGTTGGAGTCAACAGTTGCTGGAGAGGTAATATAACTCTCGGGTCTCCAAATACTACTTTGAATGTTATTTTTATATTTTTTGCTATACTTTAGCAATCTATAAATTGTTTATTTTAATAAAACATATTCATATTTGTTTAGTTTATTGAAATATACGACTCACATACAGTGTAATTGTATCAGCTTAGAAACTTTTTATTTTTTCACTCTCAGAGATATATAAGATTTATTTTGAGAAATTCGCTGGATGACATTCTCTTGGGATGTGAGATCGAAGCTCGCTACGTGATGTGAGAACGGTCTAGCTTCCCCTAATAACGCCATTATCCCCTCACTGGGGCCAAATCGTCCAAAGGCGAAAGCAAGGGTCTCCTCTCCACCTTACTGACCGAATTTCCATTTTCTAGGGAAATCTTGTCAACTCAGCTTTTATTATTATATAACTTAGTGAGAGTCACTCTAGAAATTCTGTTTGAATCTCCCATATTTTTCCTCACCCTTGTTGAAGTCATTACAGTTTTGAAAACATTTTTTGTGGCTCCAATATTCGTCATTCATCGTGTGCATTGTGTTGCGAGTGCATGAACATTCGGCTCGGTGCTCAGACTCCTCAACGCTCTAAATCCAATTTAAAATGTGAAAATCGTTAATAGTACTTAAATAAAATAGATTTATTAAGTATCAAAACAACATAAGTAACTACAAAAATACATGCCCGGTTTCTAAGGTGAGATAATACTCTCACCATTTGAAATCAGACAGTGTGGGAAAAAATGCAATCAAAAATCAATTGTCCATTCTTGACTTATTTTAAAAGAATTCTTGAAGTTTAAAAAAACATACATACAGTTAATTTTGTCTGTTTTTCCCCCTCTTATTTTGTTATTTATAACCTTCTTACTTCATTTTATTAAATTTACATTAATGGAATAATCCTTCTGACGTTTTGGACAGTCCGTCTCTATTCAGGTGTTGATCTTAATAATCGTTTCGAAGTGCAGTTTATTATATTAACTAATTTTTTTTTTACATTTGAAGTTTATAAATTATCTTGAAAAGTAGCCAAAATTCATCTTATCTACATTTAAGTTTTTTTATATTGATAATTTTGCACACCTTTTTTTCATTATTGTTATTTTATTTTTTCAGATTTGTTTTTTGCATCAATATTCTTAAACTAAACGTCGATCAAAACAAGATTTCTTTAGAAAGATGTCTTTTTTGTATTATTGTTTAGAGTATTAAAATCGTATTGTTAGTTTTCGAGTTATGAATTATCATACCTGGAGCGATGGATTGGAAAACTATAAACAAAATACATTTATTTTATTTTTTAAATGTTTATTATGTTTATTTGAGGTTTAAAGGACAATAATTTATAATAATTTAGATAAATAAAACAAGAATGATCCTGATGCGTTCAAAAGAACTCAAATAGTAAGTAAACTAATTATTGGGAGCCAACGTATCGCGCTACTTTGCAGAGTTTCATCAGGGCAAAAGAGATAAAAACAACTTAAATATGAATATAAAAAAGGTACAATCAACTACACTTTTAGTTTAGTAGTTTATATCTGTTTTTAACTGGGATGAAGGCCTGAAAAATTGGGCGAAATGTTTGCTCTCAATAAATAGTTTAATTATTATTGGAGTTTTTTTTGGCCACACCCGGATTATCTTCTTTTTATTTATTTCACACGGTCCGTCAACAATCTTCCTATAATAATTTAGTATTAAAAATCGTCGAAACTTGTTTAAAATTATAAAAATAACGTATACCAGTGGGGGAAAACAATAAGCAGGCGGCCTTAAAAAATAAATAAACAATAAAAAAACTAAGTCATAAAGTAATTTATATTAGAGTCCATCTAAGTCTTATTAGTGCTATTATAACGTAAAAGGTAGATCAACTAGTTCATAGTCGACAATATTCCTTATATGTTGATGAGGACTGGTTTGAAATGATTTGAAAAAAAATCTGCTGCTAATTTATTTTTAAAAGTGGAGATACTGGGCACGTTTAGTGTATAATGAATCGATTTCCATCTGGGGCAACTGCCGACCAACCTCAAGGATTTATAATACAACTATTACGTTATTTTACAGTTTGCCATGCATATATTGGACCATACATTACAAAACATATCTGATGTACAAATAATGTAACGATGTTTTATTTACAATAATTCTGAAACGTCCAGATAAAAGGGGAGGAGATTTTTCATGTCTTTTATAGCTTTTCATGTTTGCAGTTTTAACATGAACCGTGACTATTAATCTAGGGTCTGGATGGACCTCTAACTCAATAACGTGTTTAGATCAATATATTTACAGGGCGGTAAAAGTAGAATAAGTCAGAAAATGGTGGTGTTTTACAGGCTGTAGGACATGTTGAAATCGACATGATTCCTCCATGACATAATTTTTTTTTCAGAGTGAATTAAAGTAACTATCTATTTTGGGCTCCAGAAGTAGTACGGATGATAAATTAAAAATTTTTTAGCGCCCTCACTCATCCTCCACTGGTATTAAACAGCGACGCGGTTGAGAGAGAAGCGAGTTCTGCCTGCTGAACAAGCTCGGTTCCGAGTTCCACAAGCTGAATACAAATATGAGTGAATGAGTTTATGTCATTTTTTTACTTTACATTACTAATTTTTTTTTGTTTAAATTCATTTCTGTTTCTTACTTTGTTATAATTTAATTTATATGTATATAAATATGGTGTGAGTGAAATTTCTGATCCTTATACAATTTATGTAAAATACATGACAGAATGTAGTATAAAATAAATTTAAAAAAAAATAATTGAAAATAATTGATCTACTTCTTCTATATTCTGACTTATAACACTTGTACTTTCCTATAGTACTTCATATATAGTATGTATTAATATTACATAATTTTATTATCAACCTAAAGATCAAAGTAATGGTATCCTAATTTTTGCTGGTTTTGCGGTGTGCTGGATGGCTTGGAATATCGAGGCCCAACTAATTAATAATAATAATCTTTATTTATTCTGGGATTGAACCCTTTAGAATAATTTACAGGCGTCAAAATTAGGCTTTAGAGTAAATTACAAAATAGAGATGAAATTACAAGATGTCATTAAATAAAATAATACAATGAATTTAAAAATATACAAATAAACAACAATAATTATCAGAATATGTAAAATAATGATAAAACAAATAAAATAAAACAACTTGTCATATCATAAAACATAAGATGACTTCTGATAGTAAATAAATTTTTTTTTAAAAAAATATAAAAATCAAATACAATTAAACTAAAAAATAATAAATGAAAAGATATAATTTCTGCTAGTGTACATATTTACAATTATAAACGAAAATCTAAGACAAAATACAGAAAATATATAAGGCTTTTTTGAAACTTTCAATTGTTATTCTTCCGGAATTGGCTGGACAGAAGGTAGTTGAAGATACGGGATTTGAAGATTGGAAGGGTATTAGAACTACGAATAAAGAAGGGAATAGAATTCCATAGAGAAGAGGAACGGATGAGAAAAGATCTATCAAAAGCTGCGATTCTATGGGCAATTACATTTAAGTTTGAAGGCCGTGAGCGCGTATTGCGGAAACGCACTGAGGACTTAAATTGAAGGATGTCTGAGATATACGATGGACGGCGGGATCGGATAACTTGATAGATAAAGGAAACAGGAAATATTTACTTATAATACTGAAGAGGATCCATTGCTCATCATTGAGGATCGAAGCGTTATCAAGAAATGTTTGTCAAGTTAAGGTATTTCGATCATTGTTTTGACCCTACTTGATTATTTTAATAGAATTAGAGGTTATTGTGACATATACTATTTATAGTATCTGGAAAGAGATAACCAATATTGATATGATAGCGAAAATTGAAGTTGGTCGTCCCTACTTGACTATGAAATTGAACCCAAATGCAAGAATGGTTATCGCGAATCGAACAAACATAATGGTCATGGATTGCTCAGTTTGGTCGAGGTGTTAATCAGCCTCAGTCTTTAAAGTAATTCAATACTTAAATCATAAATGGTGTTGTGTCACTTGGGAGACTATTATACAATCGAACAAAAAGCAGCGAGCTCTGTTGGCCACACAAGTATTTTTTGCTCACGACCGTAACCGCACATAAGCTGATACGGGCTTCTACTCCTTCCAAATCCGTTCGCGATGGAGCATTATGGACGTCCATCAAGTTGTCACTCCAGTACGGATAACACTTTCACCATATTACTGATTACCGATCTAGTACTTCGATTCAACTGTAATAATCTGTGAAAGGTACTGGTATCCTTTCTTCTTTATAGAGGGAGAGGTATTAAATAATTATTGAACCTATCATTCTTATTTTCCTTCGTTCAGGCTATTATCCGAGCCATGTCTAATCTTAAGATGAGCACCGATTCGATAGGATTATTTGTTTGTTCAACAGGAAAAAATATAATTATACAATATCTATTAATATTATTATATTAAAAAACCGAGTGCACATCTACCAGAACCTTCTTTAATCAAGCACTTTGAGTTTTGCAAGTTTTTGAGATGGGGTCTATCAAAAAAGCTTTGGCTTATAAACAAATATTGATAGCAAAAATTAAACTTTTACAAGAGCTACCTTTCTTGATTTTTAATAATTATAATCATAAATTATTTCTTACTCGTTCAATTTATCACTGATATAGCTATCGTACTTATCAGTTCATTCTGATTAGTATTTATTTATGAATAACGGAAGTAAAGGGTTAAACAAACATATAACATCCTGGTCGCTGCTTAATCTGCTAGTAATGTTATTCATCTTAGGAGTTAGAAGGCGCCATGGATTACCGGGCCCTATGAATTCTTGTTATAAAAATTAAACTGCCATCGACAGATTTGGATCTTCTATTACTTATCCTTCAGGATTTTAGAAGCTTTTCAGGCTTGATGTAGGATATTGAATCTATTTCAATTTACTCTTACAATACTCTCGTGTCCATGTATAGGCCTTATTGAAGAGGCTTTCATAGAATATTAACTGCTCAGTTAATCAATACATTGTATATGTTATTGGATAATTTGGTCTTTATTCTGCAGAAATGAACCGAACTCTTTTGTAACTGAACTGAGAAAAGTGAATTTAGAGCTGAATTCCAATAAAAAATTCATTATCAAAACTATTTATAAAACCTTTGTATTGATTGATTCAACTAACAGCATATTGAAGGGCTTCTATTTTATAAAAATATTGTCCCTCAAAATTTTCTAATTCCGAGATATGGAAATCTGTGGATCGGATTGTTCCTAGTAGGTCCAAAGATGGTATAAGCATGCTGGGGAAACCTTTCTTCAGACGAAATCAACTGATATTTTACAACTTAGAGAATTGGTTCCTTTCTGCAGAATGTGGTCAGTTTAATAACATTCTTCTTTAGTACTGTCCTGACACTATACAAGCGCTTGGACTCCTTTTGAGATGGTAAACGGCAAAGGATGCACCCGAATCACAATGTCTGCCATTGACGTAGTACCGAGAGAATATTCAAATGTCCTCTTCCTGCAGAGTTTTATTCATGACGCAGATTGAGCCATTCCGATGCTGCCTTCGTCGGCAAGGCCCTATCTCGTCATTGATCCTCTTAGGGGGTTTATTTGGAGCTAACATCCTGGTCTGTCAACCATTACCATGTCTTGCAGTATACATCCTCGAAATCTTTCAGGCATATAAAAGCTTTTTATAAATATTTGTATCAAATTTGAAACTACAATGTACTTAAGCTTGCATGTATTTAATCTTTAGCGACTTCGTCTCAATACCGGATTTAACTTTTTTTACCTTGATTTGACAAAGTCATAACCATAACATTGAAAAAAATATCCTCAAAGTTGTAAATTCTTAGTAATTTCTAGATTGAACCATTTCATACTGTCAGTTCTTACATTTATCAACTGATAGTACTGAAATTTATATAGAAGCTTAATTGTTTTTTTTTTGGTACTACCATGTTACGATACATATTATCCTATTTGTTTTGTTATTAAAATCAGGGATATGTTTCCTAGAGTTTTTCCGTTTTCGAAAAAAATATAAATCTGTGAGCTTTGAAATTTGGCATTAAAATTTGTTGAATGTTTTATAATTAAAAAATATATTAAAACGAACAGACCAAAAAACACAATTCCTGTTTGATGATCTCGGTAACTTAATGTGATTAGTGTTTACTTAAGGAAATTTCATTAAATATTAACCATTTTTATTTGTACCATGCTGCTGACTTATTTAATGTGAGATAATTGCTTTACTCATCTTTCTCCCCTTGTGCTCGTCTACTTGTTCTAGTCTTAAAGCTTTCTCTACTCAATTATCCTTAAACGCTAATGAAATATATTAAAAGGAGATACAATTTTTTTACTTGACAAGGTTCTCTATATTTCTGACCTGTGGCAAGGTAGTAGATCTCCACTTGTTTCTGTCTGTCCTTTCCTAAAACGGTGGCTATTAACACGGTGGACATACTTGATTGAAACAATTTTAATCCTGATATTAGTTCATTTGTACTCTTAAAAAATTAAAAATATATTTTTATTATTCAAATATGACATGATTGCCATCTTTTGAAATCCAACTAATCGAATAATGATTCTTCTTTTTATGCCATTATTTATCATGAAATTACCGAAAGATTATTCATCAATTCATTCTTTGTGATATCCTTAAATGAGTCCTACATTTTTTGGGTATATGTCCCTGGCAGTGTATGCAGTGCGATTACTAAGCAACACAGGTCACATACCTTGCCCCTCGATGGAATGCTGCTTTTCATGATTCGACTGTGGACGATCTATTAGGTCCTAGAGTAGACGTGGGTGTGGCCGACGGAGCTATAAAATGAACGGTCTCCTGATAATTTTTTCCTTTGGGTCATTGCCTGGGCGCTGGAACTGGGACGAACCCTTGGGAACCTGTTGTGACCCCTCCGGATGATCTCTGGACTGTTAGTTATCCTCTCTTTGGGGAAGGTTTTACTTTACGAAGAACGGGAAATCTACCGCTCGAACTAGAAGGCTTCTTTATGGATGTGAGGGAAAAAGCTTCATCAACAGGGCAGTGTTTTTCATATGGCAGCATTCAGTCGATGATAGTGGACTTTTCAACTGTAAGAAGAAGTTTTTGATCGGAATAATATATGGGGCAAGAAAAGAGAGAACAAGAAAACTGAGAACTGAACGTATAATTTCTTGTGAATTGTTCATAAAAAAACATATATGTATATAAATAATAAATTTCCATTAATTATTTTTGAAGGGTTACAAATTAAATATTAATTATATTATTTCAAAAGGTAATTCAACCCTTCTTCACTTCTTACAATGGATATTACAATAGGCTTTTTCTACATTGCACTTTTCTTATTCATAACTGAATTTATTATTGATATCTACATATTATGCAACTTTTTGATTTTTGTACCGATTTTTTTTTCATTGCAAGGTTGGTGCTAGACTATTGCAATGAAGATTTTGAGAAATGAAAATGGTTGAATATTATCTTGAAATGATACAAATGTTATTAATGAAAATAGCGCTTATCGATACTACTCCACCTACTTAATTGTTAAAAAATAAATTATTTACATGTGGAAAAATTATTCTAAAAAAAATAAAAA
>NW_027110919.1:1564506-1589169 GCF_000696795.3 Halyomorpha halys
ACAACCATTAAATCATTATATAAACGGTTTCACAGCACACTTCCAATACATACTAACCCTCTAATTCAAGGACTATCAACACTAGATTTACCAGATATGAGACGACGTTTACGAAGCAGCTGGAATAGGGACCTCTTAAATTAATTTTTAAATTTCAATTTTAATGGAGAGGCATCATTGGATGACCTTAACCTTCATGCCTTCATGACCTTTTTTTTTCTCTCTCTCTACATCTCATTCGCTGGTTGTAAAAATACTTTTACAGTTCTGAATAAACTAAATAAAGTCAAAAAAACAAAAAAAAACTCTTAACTCAAGGTATGTATTTCAGTATTGTCATCTTGAATAATTAACAAATTGTTGTTTTGAAAAGAATTGAGATTAATTCCAATAAGTAGAATGGTAACAGGTGTGACGCACTGAACCAGTTTTATACAATAACACTGTTGTTATTCGGATGAGTTTACCTATCAATATTAGCTGTTAATAATCATTTGATGACTAACTGCTAGAATTATCTCAGTAAACTGACACTAGTAATAAGTGTAAATATAGGTATAAATGATGTTTTTATGACCTGAAATATCGGGTAATTTAAAGTTAAATATGAGCGAACACCGTAGCACCTCCTTTAATGGTACTAGTAGAATGTGGATGTGTATGAAGCTGATTTTCAATAATCAGTTAACAATTGTGATCGATAATGGGAAGCTTTCAAATATCTCTGGTTCAACTTTCTCCGTTTAATATTAGAAATGTCGATAGTAACCGTATATGGTATCAGTTACTTAGCACGTAATTTGTCGTGAAAGTTTGCGTAATTGGCTCTAATCTGATTCGTAATCCAACACGTAATTGTATGATATCGTTGGATACATATGGTCTGATTTTACCTGTGATAACTCTCAATAATATTATTTTGACTTTTTTTTTTTAACCTCTAATTACTCTTTACATTATTGGGAAAACATCATTTCTTATATAAAATATAGAGGGTTTTTTTTCTTATAAGTCTCATAGATTTAAAAGGTTTGATATATTGTGGGTAAGTCATTATAGTTGTCTCTTGTACTGCATTTCAAATACATTTTAAGAGAGGAATGAGGAAAGGTATTCAGCTGAATATGGGTTGCTGTCTGATGATTGAACTCATCACATTTATTAGTAGTCCTCAGTCGAGTTTGAGTTTGTTTGTGTGTGTCTGCCACCTTTGTGGCCGTCCTGTCGTTGTCAGTGTCCTGAATAATGGGTTCGTACAGTACTGGAGGCTATCAAAACATTTGATATGACTTCTGCAGATGAACTCGCAGTCGGTAGTTTGATTGTAGTATGTATGTAGTCCGTCTTTGCTCTTTGAAGTGAAGTATGTCTCACTATGCGTCTGATTATACCGCTCCGAAACTGTTTAAGCATCTTGGCCGTTGAAGCTATATTGGTCAGCATAGGTGCTCCGTAGAGTTGTGCTGGCCTGAACACACTCTTGTTAATCATTAATTTTAGGCGTAGAGAAAGATTAAGAGAAGTTAGTTGGCGATTAAGCCTGTAAGACTTGGCCCTTATCAGCTTGATCTTCTTATTGCAGTGGCAGGCTTGCGTAAGATGTCTGTCAAAGTTGGCACCTAGGTATACTATGCTGCCTGCTGGTCTATTCTCGTATCTTACTATCCTATTGACTTTAGGGTGAGAACTTAAAGAGGATATAGAGGGTCAAATTCTAAGTCGATTGAATACCAAAATAGTAGAATCCTATTAACGGGTATATTCCAAAACTGGTGATCAAATTGTACTTTATTTTACATATTTTTTTTTTCGATTTTTTACGTCCACTATATATGGAATACGAAATATATTATGAGTGGAAAATTGCAATCGTAAAAAATTTCAAATTTGAGAAGAATGTGTATTGATTTTTCATATTATTTTGATTTTCTCAAAAATGGCCGGTTAACGGCCCAATTTCAAATAATCTATCTTTAAAGTATCTTTTATTTTATTTTTTGTAATAATTAAACATTTTGAGTGTCAACAGTAATAAAAAAAATGTATAAATAAAGGCAATAGTGAAGAGACTGGAAAATCGAAAAAACTTAAAATACGAATTTTTATATCAGCAGAAATATAATTAAATGATTATTTGAAATTTCATTTTCCAGAGAGGTAAGTGAAAGTTGTGTGATGCACGCACAGAACCAGATTTTCAAACTCAGTTATTTAAAAGGAGCTATCGCAAAAACGTATAAAATAATAACTGGATAATTTAACTAGGTTTCTAATAGCTACCTTATTTTTTTGATTTGATCAATTCCACTTTGTTCTCTCTTCTTAGAGGCATAATTCATAGTTTTAAACTATTTCCAGCTTTACATGAATTTCTTATAAGTACATCTCTTCTTTGAATTATATCACTGATCAATTGCGAAAACCAACGATTTAGGCCGAAACTTAGGCATTCTAGATAATTTCTAATGTTTTGCCCTCCTTAAAGCTTTAGTTGTTTATCATGTTATCTTATTGCTATTACTTTTTTTTTTTAATATAAACGAGATTATTTTTTCTAAATGTGTTAGAAAGGGAAAAAAATGTTATCGTTTTAGTATTAAGAGGTTAATTTGGGACGAGATAAAAAGAAGGAACGAGAACGAACTTATGCCCGGTATCTTTAAGACCGGTTCTGTCGGCTGTTGCATTCTTAAAAGGATCACCGGGATTAACAGATCCTTCAAGCTGTTAATCCTACATCTGTTACTTTTTGTCCTTTATCTTTCTCCTTTTGTACTCTTTGTCTGTCCTCTTTAACTACTTCCCCCTTGGTCTCTTATCCTGAGTGCTTGATGGTCCTAATAGTCCGCAATTTGGTGGTTTTTTACCTGTCTCACCTCGTGTACGGTTGTACCTCCTTGAACATCTGCTGTAAATGTTTTATATTGAAACGGCTAAGTGTCTGTTATCACATGCTGTTAATGAAGTAAAACAGTGTTCTATTGATTCTGGAAATGCCATCGAATATTTTAGGCTATGGAATTCCGAACTATGGTCCACATTTTTGGGAATTAAATCATGAAATTATGATAAATTTCTGTAATATTTGGCTTTTGTATTGTAACAAATTTTTTTTAGTTTTTTTGAATTTATATTTAATTATTAATGACCCATTCAATATTTATTAAATGCAGTTAGATCAATAGGGTTATAAAAAACAAAACAAAAGAAGGTGTTTCGAGGCTATAATGATAAATTCATTATACTAAAACATTCAATCAAATTAGTAAAAATAATTTTCATTAAAATAGATTTAAAAGATTCAATCTTAAAATATCAATGAACTCGAACTCCTTTAGTGTTTGTATTGGGAAAAACTTCTACTTTATTAAACATTTTCTATTTATTTTTTACCTGAGTTAGAAAGAAAACAAAAACACGTTTAAGCAGGCTTATGCCTTAGTGTTAGTGAATTCTTAACAATTTATTAAAGGAATGTAGCATGTTATCCAGATTTTTGTGATTATTTATGTATACAGTGAGCGTTTCCTAACTGAAAGTATAAATCTAGGATTTCAAACTAGGAAAAACTACACTGGATATGTTTCTTAAATTTCAATTATCTTTCTTCGTAATGAATTGAGGCCATTGGCCGGGCTCGCATAGTCGTTTTGTTTAATGTCACTCGAAACAAAAAAAAAATCCAGTGGTGTCAGATCTGGATATCGTGAGAATAACAAATATCCAGAGCTGTTCAGACTCTGCTGCTAAGGTCACTTTGAACAACATTTAATATGAATGTTGATGTTAGAACTTCATTAATAAACTCATTAATGAAATAGTTTAATTATTTTATTTTTTATAACCCAAATAATTCGTAATCATGAATATGCTTAGGAATGAATATTTTTGAATATTTTATGAAAAATAGAGTCTGGGCAAATATTTCAATTGTGAAAAATTTAGAATTCGGCTTTTCGACCGAAATGTATGTTTTCAGGTCGAGCCATCTGTCAAAATAAGCAAGTCTCGCAAAATGTTTTGCGTGTAAGTGTATGTAGACACATTCACATGAATAATTTACCATTTCACATTTAATTACTTTAAAAAATTTTGTTTTTTGTAAGATCTTAATTTTAAATATTAATATAAAAAATACCTTCTCAATACTTATTTTGATTCATTTAAAACATTAAATATTTACTTAATATTGAGAATAACTGGGTTTCATCAACGAACTTCAGTAATGAACCTCTTGATTAATTATTCCCAGCATTTAATTGTTTTAATTACAGTTAATTGACTATAGAAAAAATGAATGTAACTTAAAACAGTCCATTAATTTACTCTCTATTTTCATTCCATATAACTAAAAGCTTTCTTCTCAAGTAACAAGGGGAAGGCTGATGACACAGACCGGACAGCCACAAGACAAACACCAGACAGCATGAATCAGCACCCACACTGCCTCGTCCACCGCCCGTAGCTCACCTACCGCCCCTGTTCTCTCCGGCTTGTGATATCTAGGTCCCACTGTATATCTTCTTGCGCAAGGAGAGCTTTCTCCCGGAGTGTGGTTGACTGTGGCCATCGCCTGTGGGAACTGACCATGTGGGAACATGAAATGAACTGCCAGTCTGATGGTGGACTGGCACAGGCTGGACGGATTGGCAACGTACGATTTCTTTTGACCCAGACCGGACATCTTGCTGTTTCACGATACCGAAATACTGCCGTGCTAATGTTTGTGGATTACACTCGTAAAATGGAGTAGATTGGAACATTTTTTTTCTATTATCAGACCAACTGTTGGACCTTGAATCACAGAAATAACAGAGATTAGAAGTATTTTTAGAACAGGGGATAGTATAGTGAAGAGAAGGAGGAAAAATACACGATCTAGATGATTTTTTACCTTTAATATATATGAATATTTTTTTATATTATTTATTCAAAATTACAACTGTATAAAAAACAATATATAACAAGCAAATGAGACGTGAGTTATATTGCAGTGTTATGATGCAGCCTTGTAAATAATCTGCCCATAGTTAAGACTACAATACCCTTTCTAATGTAGAAGATCTTACGGTCATGTTCTTTTCACACACGTAGGAGGATTATCAGAAACTGAGGATCATGCAAGGTTAGGAAGTAAAATGGAAATGTTAGGTAGTAAACAAGTGGTTTGGTGGTCTGGTTCTGGCTATATCGGCAATATTAAAGTCGTTTTAGGTGATTTTATTTCTGACTAAGTAGAGAACATTAAGGGTTTTAAAAATAATTTTGGATTGTAAGGATTGAATATAAGAAGAATTCGATCATCTTGACAAACCTCAAAGTTCAAATCCGCAAGTTCAAATAGACTTTATTGAGGTCAATAAAAGTCATATTATTGAGTTTTTTTGTACTGAATTACAGTTAAGATCGTTTGTATATTGTGTTATAATAGACGGAATCGATTGCCAGTTTTCTGTTTTTTCTATCTGATATTCCAAGTGGGTTTGTTCGACAGAGATAAGAGGAGTATTATTAAATGATACTGTCGAAAAGAAAAGAAAATATATAAAAATTAAGTCAAGGAGGGCATAAAATATTAAGTCGACATAGTTCTTTTTCCAAAATGTTTCTCTCTCTACTTCTAGCAACTTCTTCTTGTGCTAATACAAATAATATCCCTGACGTTGCGTTTGTTTTAACGAATCAAATTTGACTTTATATCTGAGTAGAAGTTTAATGAAGCGGATGAAGAGAATGGTCAGGCTTTGGATAGCTATTATTATCCAATGAACACTTTCGTAGGCGCTTTTCCATCTCTCGATCGTTATTGACTCGTTCAAGAAAGTAATTAACGCCTAGCGATGTACAAACAGGGCCCGCCAGGACCAACATTTACCGCAGACTAACGAACCACGTCATGGGGGAGGTCGCTTTTTAATTGGCAAAATTAATTGGAAATATCCCCTCGCTTCCTGGTAACTTTATCGTACCCCTATGTCGAGGGCTCCCCGGAGGACAGGGCTTGGAATGGAAACTGGAGATGTCCTTCACGCTTGTGTCTCTCCCCTTTGTCGTGGCTAGGGTTAGCACTGATCGCGAGTCGCTATTGTTGTCATTCGTTGGCTAAGACCATTGTGATCCTGGCTGGCTGGCAGCGTGGCGAAACCTAGCTCTTTGTTAAGAGGCAACTAACAACAGCGCTGTTTGTTTGCCATGTTGTAACTCAAATGTAAATTCTTATCTGAAACCTTCAATATTCTGAAAATCAGAAATCACAACCATGGTTACAAAACGTTCAAACTATGGTGTAAAAAGATATTATTGCCTTACATCGACAAGATTCTAACTACTATAACCATGATTTTGAAGTTACATCGAAACTATTTCTCATTTTTGTTGTAACTTCAAAATTATAATTTTCTATAAAACTAGATTAACTAATTTACTAACACTATAATTTTTCAACTTGTGTTATTGAAATTTAGTTGAAAGATGACAAAGATATAGTGAATGATATCATAAAAAAATCGCAATGTTGCCAATTCGATTTGTTGAAACCTTGTCCAACCAAGCCAACGATATGTAACTATGAGGTCTTGCAGTTTGCATGTACAAATATAAATACGAAATATAATGCTTACTATATAGATATTCATTATTATTATTATTTATAGCTTGCTAAATTTTATTCGACCATTTAAACAATTAGGGCAATTCTAATTTTGTTGTATGATTGAGACTTTGCATTCCGAAACCAACAGGTTTTGTACTATATTTGTGGCTTTGAACTTGAAAAGCTGTCCATTTAAAATATTCTTAGTTTTTTTTATTACAACTCTGTCTTTCAAAGATCAAACTTTTACATGCAAAATCAAATAATGTTATCAGAATCCTATGTCTATTGTTTTTTTGTTTTTTTTATTAACACAACATATCCCCATCATCGTTTTTTTTTCAAATAATTTTTTTTAGACCCTGGATTTTTAACTGGATTAGGATTTGTTGCTCTAAGCCAGATGTTGTCAACAACTAAATTTTCCTACCGTTGAAGCTCATAATATTGTATTCGTATCCGTATTGCTGAGGACATAAACTAAAAGTAACAAAAAATATGAAATAATTATATTACTAGACAAAAAAAAAATTCCATTTAGCAGTAAATAATTTCGTTAATATTCATCCATTAGGATATATTACACTTGTTATCTACTTCAACGTTGAAAAGATAATATTTATATAGTTGCATGTATTGAGGTGATATAAGTACCGTATCAGTAAAGGGTTGCAAAGAAAATATTATAGGAATCTAGAAAAAGAATTTCATTGCTTACCAAAACATATTAATGGCAATAAATGGGTTTTCTGTAAGCAAATATATTCAACACACAACAGTCAATTAATTTCTTTAAATACTGTAAGACATGGTTACCGACACAGTTATATCTTTACGATTAATCGTCATTTACAAGCTGTTCTTTTATAATACACTTTTTTTTACAGTCCATTTGAAATACCTTCCCTGTCTCATGTTCTTCTGATATTGAATAATCGAAAATTGAATAGTAATTTTGTGGTTGGGCATGGACTATTATGAAAGTGTAACTGACTTTTACTTGGTTTTATTGCTTTCACAAACATTTAGACAATAATTATTACCTCTAAGAGTGAAAGTTGAAATCGATAACCAATCATGATAATATTAATAACTTTTTATTATTCTATTTATGCTGTTCATTTTTATTATATTACAAATTAATGTTGATGTGATTCGTTTATAATTGGTTTTAATTATTTTGCTTTCTTTGTTCTAGGTAAGTTCTGAGAAATAAACTAAGAATATAATTTAGTTTCCTTAGAGTCCCCAGGTTTAAATATTGTATGTATGAACAAATCATTTTATAATTCTAGTTTGTAAATTATTTTATTTAATACTAAATAGTAATTAGTGTCAATGAACACGTATTGTTTATAATTTCTTATTAAAACATATATTTTAACTTATTTGATTTTATTTATCTATAACTGTTTCTTTAAAGAAACTGGATTTCGTAAAATTATTTGATTATACGTTTTCTCTTGAAATTTCTTTCTTCATCTCTTTTATTTACATTTCGAAATGATAATTCTTGAAAAAAAATCATCTATATATCTATACTTTTAAATTACAATTTTACAATAATGTTTGATATTTCTTGCATATGGTCTCTACAAAACTAAAATAACGTATCTGTAAATTTACTATCAAGAGTTTTGCTGCATTTTAACATAGTTTACTACACTCAATGTCAAAAATACCTGAAGACACAATTAGAAATATAAAATTTTCCATTTAAAAAATTAAAACACAAATCTAGGAAATTTTCACGGGCTTTCTAACGACGATATACGAGTTCAATGATTATTTTACCGAATTATAATTAAATTATTGTACTACCAAAAAAAAATGGCCTGAAATCACATTAATTATTGATTTTATTGTGTGAAATTTCTTATATCTCAAAATATAAAAAATTTAAATTTAACATTTCAAATTTTTTAATGGTAATTTTATTATTATCGAAAATATGATAGTATTAAATTAAAAAAATTATGAACCTTGACAGTATTTCGAGCTAAAATATAGTATCATTCTTCCTATCATTCTTTTCTAACCTCAAGACCAAAAGGCCGTAAAGAAAACTATTTCCATGTTAATTTTAATATTCATCATTCCGTAAAAGAGTGAATTTATTAAATGTAATAATTATTTTTATTCTTTATGTATTTGTTCGTTTAAAGAGCTACTCCTGTGGTTTAACTTACATTTCTTCAAACTTTTCCGGGGTTACTGAAAAAAAGATTTATGTTTCGCCAACCCGACATGTTTTCAGTTTTAGTGAAAAAGAACCTTGTTATTGATTAAGATATACTAATAATAATAAAATAATAAAAATTAATGAAATAAAATGAATAATAAGAATAACAAAAACAATTATTAGTTTTTGATAATTTATAGGACCAATCTGGTCAGATAGAAACATTTTTATGGTAAAACATATTTTCGTTAATTTCTTAATTATAACCATATATAGAGGGAGCACTTCATTTATTTATTTTTGGCCAAAGGTGATCTATTGTAATAAATAAATCATTAATTATAAGCCGTTACTATATTTAAAAATAAATTCAACTCAAGCTCTTGGGATTGAGAGCCTTAGAGCAATCCATTAGTGATTGATGTTCATTGAGGAGAATTGAATGATCATTCAGAGAACGATATCTATATATCGATAGTAATGAATCATTGGTAAATCCATTATGAGAGAACTATTAAACGCATGGTCCCTCCTTTCACTCCTGATAAAGGGAGCTCCGATAAGCCTCAGTTTTATTAAACTCAGTTTAATGGGAGCTCAAATTGGATTGTAAGGATATTTATCGATTTTACATCGATCATTTTCGTTTGATTTAAATCTATGATATTAGACAGAAGGATTTAGATTGGGGTATTCGTTTATACTGAAAATTATTTCCGTACAAGTATGAGCCATACAAGAAAAATAAAATTTTAATAAATATATAAAAATCAATGATAATAATAATAAATTTAAAAAGAATAGTATTAATAGAACATTAAATGTTTACGTATTGATACATAATTAGGAACCTTGTAAATAAATGTTCATGAAAAAAAAAAACCGTTAATTTTGGTTCAAATACGGTACATAAAAAAAAAATAATTTGTTTCTTAATGAAAATAAAATTCCTAATGTATGTAAATGGGTACATAATTGTTCACTATAAAATCATTTTTAAAAGTAGTTAGATTCAAACGAATAACACCTTAACATTCAATTTACATATATTTTCAATTATATGAATTTTGTGACTATTTTAAGTATATTTGTGTACATTTTTTTAAACCTCTGTAATAAGGACACCTCTCATTAAGGATAACAGACTAATCACGATGAATGTCTTATAAACAGAGGTTACACTGTTATTAATTATGAAATTTTCCCAAATCTGATGAATGTCAACTTCTCAGATACTTGTTGTGATTGTTGACTCTTTTATTCAAACAATATTTTAGTTATAAGTACCCATTTCTTGACTAGAGAGTTTCAGTTTTAGTAACTCTTTGAGCAGAGTGGTTCACCAGAATTTTGGTAGTTTGAAGTATGTTTCCAAATGTTTTAACTTTTTGTTTTAAAATTATTAGGTGGGCGGTGACACAATTCCATAACGACGTTCCTATAAGCAAGTCCTTTATCGAATATTATGCTTGATGTTTTGAATTTTAAAAAATGCTATGAGGGATTTATTTTTCATTGCTCTATTTCTCTGAAAAAGTTTTGAACGAATTATTTCTTAAACATATAAAATTAGGAGGTAGTGCATCCGACGTAGTTTTGGTTATGGATAACCTTTACGTTTTCTTCGTATTGATTGTTGACAAATTAAATACTGAACTTCCCTGTCTTTCCATAAACAAGATAAAATTTTTTTTGTCATGTCCCTGCTCTATGAACAGATACCTATGTAAAAATTCAAAGGAATAACCTGCTCCATGACCTAGATTGCGCGATCAGCAGGCGCATTGCAGTAACACGGACTAACCGTTGCAGACATGAATAATATTGGCGGTTTGTGCACGTACGGTCGAAGAGTAACCGTTAGTGGTCCGGGTGAACCGCAATGTACCGCCCGCTATTCCAGCTCTGATGGGGCTCATCCGTCCTCAGGTTAGTGGGGAAGTCTTCCTTCCCTTAATCCAGTTAGCACATATTGTTGGTCCATCTTAAGAAGTAGGCGCAGACAGAACTGGTAATAGTACTTGTAGGCTCTTGAGCCGGGAAGAAAAAAGGCAGTTATCTCACCCCAATTTTTGATTACTTTAATGAAAACTATGGATAATTACTGGTCAAAATTGATGAGTCTGCCAAGTATAGGTAGGGGTAATAAAAATGGCGCCTGTTTCAAAACCTTAATTTTTCATTCTGAGCTCTAAAAAACTACCAACAACACTAGAAAATCTAAGAGAACATTATTTAAAGAAGAGTAAATTTGCTGAAATATTAGCCTCAAAGAGGTATTTACGTCAAATAGTTCTCGAGATATAGCTTTTTAAAAAGCAAAATTTCTTAAAAATCTACTGAAAGATTAGTAGTTAGTTAATTTATTTTGAGAAATCTATATCTCAGGAACTAAGTGACGTACAGATGTCTATTAGCACTCAAATTAAAGCTAGTTTAATGGACTATAAAGAAGTTTATGACCTTTACCTTCGTAGGAATAGTAGTTTTCATGATATTTGCTAAAATAAATTGATTCATTGTTGTTCGGACAATTAGTTTGGTATATGAAAAACTTCATTTCAGAAACTATTGGTCGTACAGATAGACATCTGGCAGACGCCAGCACTCAAATTAAAGCTAGCTAAATATACTACAAAATAGTTAATTATGTTTATCTTTGTAGGAGTAGTAGTTTTTATGATATTTGACAAAATAAACTCCCAAAATGTTAATTTCTAGTTGTTCGTATAAAATGTTGGATTTTTGAAAAATCTCTAGATCCATAAGACGCACATATGTCTTCCATCATTCAAAATAAAGAAAATTCAACTTCCTATAAAGTAGTTTATGACACTTATCTTCGTAGGGGTAGTAGTTTTTATGGTATTCACATATGAATATAAATTTGGCAAATGAAAATTTGTTCGAACAACTTTAAATCAATTCATTTTAGCGAATTTCATGAAAACTGTTACTTCTAAGAAAGTAAACATCATAAAATACTTTATAGCTCATTAAACTAGCTTTAATTTGAGTGCTAATAGACATCTGTTCGTCAAATGGTTTTTGAGATATAAATTTTTCATAATAAATTCACTAACTACTGATCTTTCAGTACGTCCCATACAACATTTTTATGAAATGTTGCTTTTTACAAAGCTATATCTCGAAAACTATTAAACGTAAATAACTCTATTAGGGCTCATATTTTAGCGAATGTACTCTTCTTTAAATGACGTTTTCTTGTATTGTTCCTACTTTTTAACATATAGAGCTCCGAATGAAATATTAGTTTTTTTTATCGCTTTGAAACAGCCGCCATTTTTTATTCCCCATACCTATACTTTGCAGACTCATCAATTTTAACTATTAATTATACACAGCTTTCATTAAAGTAATCAAAAATTGGGGTGAGATAACTGCCTTTTTTCTCCTCTTGGGCTCTTGTACTATAAGGTGGAGTCTAGCGAACCCCAAACCTTTTTTACTGTTTATTCAATTAAAAAATCAACCCTGGAGTTTATATGATCTTTTCACATGTCCTATTTCAGCTCATATTTATAATAATAATTTTATAAATTTATAATTAATGACTTTTAAGTAAGGTTAGGTTCCATAATAACAAGTAAAAACGAAATTGTTGGGGAAATAAAAGCGGGAAATGTTTGTTATTTTCCAATTTCGAAATTGCTAAGCAAGCACATTCTGGCTAGGAAGTTAGAATTTATAGAACTATTATCCTTCCCACTATTACCGATGCGAAACATGGCCTCTTACACTTATGGGAGAACAGAGCTTTCAGGTTTTTGAAAATAAAATATTAGGACCGGAATAAGGAGAAGTTAACAGGAAAATTTAAACAACGCTGAATTAAGGGAACTGCACCCAATAAATATAATTCAGGTTATAGCATTGCTGCGAATAAGTTGGGCGTGTAAGGTTGTGGAACTTAGTAACGAATGGATCCCTAGAATGTTAATCAACATTGAACCGACGAGTAATCGTCCAAGGGATGAACCAAAACGTACATACATAAAAGATGTTTTCAAACGGATTACATAATTTATGTTAGGTGTTCTTATTATCTAGCGGTTATTTGATTTACAATCTGTCAGAAATAAATTAATATCAATCATTATTGAGAAATAAAAATTCGATTATTTTTTTTAAGTATTTGTATATTGTATTTATTGTTTAAAAATTAAGTAATACTAGATAATTGTCTATAAGTTAAGACAAACTTAACTTTGTTTCTGTTTACTATTGAAATTCAAGGTAAGGGTAGTATAGTGTCGTGTTCTCACTTCGTCTGGTAAATGAGTACGTTATTATTACAGATGTGATAACCGCTAAATATATGCAAAAAGATCGCCTCAATATGTGTCTCTTAGTTGAATCCCGTCAGTAGCCAGACAACTCTTGCACATAACAGTTGCCCTTAGCATCTGTCACGAAGAGTAGAGATTATCGGGTGAAAGAGAAAGAGAGTAGGTTCCAATCTAACCCCTATCGGTTAATGCTTTCACGATATCGAGATAAGATGCTCAAGATGGTATCTTCCCAACACGTCTTGCGCATTATTCCTGACGTGTAGCGTGTAACTTTTAGATAACGGTATGGTTACCTCTTGTATATAATACTGTTATTCAATTTGTCATTGTTCTTTATTGAAAAATGATCTATTCTATAATTTAAGGTGTAGTTATTATTATGTTATCCCTATTAATAAGTAAATGATCCTTTCGGACGGGGTTAATATGATTTAGTTTTAGAGAGAGAAATACTTTATTTATTCATCTATGCTGCCTAAATACATTAGGTTTGCATCTCACACAGCATACTTATCAATCCGTAATCGGACATATATACATTACACATACATGGTATAATCATAAAAAAAAGATATTCAATAAAAGGATATAATAAACCATTTTTTTTCACCCCTACAGTTTCCTTTTACAATCCATTTCGGTCTGTACAACCAATACAAATGTTTCATTCATTCCTATTTTTCTTTCTCATTTCTGCTCCTCCGATTTCAACCTTTCACAATTATTCAATTCATCCGATCAACAAATTCGCTCTCCGGAACTCACCCTCCTAGATCCTCTTCAGTGACCCGCTAAACAAATTCAATATTAGTCGGCAATGTGAGATCAGACCATCATTCATAGTCACAGCAGTAGATCAGTCTACCAAGAACAAACTACTAGATACATTTTACGAGAATAAGAATAACACATAGATTAAAAGGAAAATATAATAAAAAAAACCGGTTACAGGAAACACTTGAATAGATAAATAAGTTAAAAAAAAAACTTAATTCAATTTTGTGATAGTAAAATTCATCCAAAATATTATAATAAATTTCATTATCCAATATAATATAAATATAAAATATCATCCAAATATTTATGGTATGACGGGAAAAACAGTCTGTCACAAAAATGGCCGAAATATATTGTATCACACGTTGTTGGAAACTTTGATGTTACGACTTATAATTCATACTTTAATCGTCCTCTCAAGATAATCCCATAAATATATAATGAAAAAATATGTTTTGGTGAAAGAAACAGGCAACAGAATTAGGTTTGACTTGATGTTACATTCAATGTATTTTGACCATTTTCTTGGTCTAATAAAGATTGCCATGTCGATATATTTATTAAATAATTACTTTTTTTATTTCATATTTGTTCTCGTTGCACCGGTATATACACTAAAATTTAATTAACCTTTATTTGAGACTTTCATTGGGCTAGATGACCAACTCCATTACATCATTATAAGTATTTTCAAAATTGATTGAATGGCTTTTAGTGTGAATATAAAGTTTAGCTAACTATCATGTTTTTATATATCTTTCATCCTTTTGAAAAAGAAAAAGTAAAAATTTTTGAACAAGAAATTTTGTTAAAAATTGTTTTCTGAAAACTGTTTGAATCGTGATTAGTCTATGTATAAATTAAATGGCTCATTTAGAAAATTACCTCAGTGAATGATTTATTCAATTATTAATAATAATAATAATTTTTAATATGGTTGCTCTACTAAAAATTAGTAGTAAGTTGTGCACGACCCCACCACATTTTTTAATTGTTTAAATGTTACTGACTGCACTTAGGTTTGTTTTATTAACTTAATTAAGTTATTGGTATTTACTGTATTGTTCATTATTCTACCTCCTTTCTTCAAGATCCAATTCTACGTTAGACTGTACTAATCAGTCGAAGATGTTACTAGCACAATCGAAATATAAATTGCGTTGGTTCTTTGAGTTTTTTCCCATTCTAATATACCAGCTTAGTTGAAATTTGTTTGTGAATTAGTAAATTTGAAAAAGTAACGAAATTATTGGATGGTACAAAGAAAGGCCGAATTTTCAAAATGGTGGTCAACAAGGCGTGAGCTATTGTAAACAATGGCCATTTTCTTCAATGTCTCTGACGGTCCTCGGGTTAAGCATAACGCGGCACGTCCGTCCGCCGAAAGAGAAAGGACAGCGAAAGCCAAGAGGACTGGAGCTTGCCAAAGGTTTTTGCTCCCGATGGAAGCCCAGGACCCGAAGAGAAATCATTCTTTTTCATCCTTTCTTCTCCCTCAAGAGGAAAACCGTTCCGTTTACGGCGTATAAGAGGAAGTAGAAGGTAAAAAATGAGTCCTTGTCATCTCCTAAATACTGTGGCCATAGTGAAGGGGACACTTTCCCTTAACTTAATCAGTGACAATGAACTATCCCTTTAAGTAAACAATCGAACTTCTTTCAGGGGGAAATTTATGTTTATATTTGGTTAGTCATCGTTTTGTTCTTCTTTATGTTGAACAGAGGATTTCCATTGTATAGTAGGGCATTTTTATCATCGATTGATACTAATTACTTACAATTGAAAGATGAACTTCTAATTATTTTCGACCTGCTTTTGTTGGGTGAGTGAGGGTCATTTTATATCCTTTTTTTCTACTTTTTACTTTCATTAGTTTTATAATAATAAAAAATATTCCTTCTGGTGTGTCTAACTATCAGTCTAGCTTAAGGTGCTGACTTTTTGGTTTTTTTATTAATTATTTATAAATCGTTTTTTTCCTTCTTTCTTGTATTATTATCCTTTAATATTTATTTGAAAATGACTTTTCCAGAAAAGTACTTAATATATTCTACAATTGTGTTGTCATTATTGGAGGCAGGATTTTTTGTGCAATATAAAACAATTTTAAAATATGAAAAACGTGTAGTAAAATCCGTTATTTGTATATATTTAAATATAATCATCATTGCGTCATTTTTCATTTTATTCATTGTATTTCTATTACATTCCATGTTTCTGAATTTCATCTAAAAATTAGATAAATATGTATATACAATATTTTTTATGACGATATGTCAATAATGTTATTATCATTAATATTATATTATTATTTATATTAACCCCTTATTAACGGGAACCTATGTATTAGTAACAAGAGAAACTTCCCCGTGAGTGTCCGTTATGTCTCATTGTACATTGTTTTTTAGCCTGGTAAAAAAAAAAGAATAATTGTTCAAATTTTCTCATCCACAGGCTCTTCTATAAATTAATTCCGATACTATTTAGTTAAATATTTTAATATTGTAAATAGGGAAGAGATTAAGTTGAGTATGAACAATTTATTAATTAGCTTAGAAAGTAAAATAAATTTCATTTCATGTTTTTCGTATCATGAGCATACAGTGGAATTTGTATAAAAATATCAGAATGTATTCGGATTATGTTTTTTTTTATCAATGTTTCGCCAATCTTCGTTAAGAAACGTTTCGTTTTTATAGTAAACAATCGTCATTTTACTGAACTACGCTAAGTGGACGGTCTACCATTTTAGGCGTGAACATCTCGTTTCACCACCAACATCACTAAAGCAGTAAACACATTCGTATACTCTGTCAATGGCGAATAGCTCTAGGTGGCAGGTCCATTCAGGCGATGTCCTTCTACTAAAAGAAAGGGTCCTTAGATAGCGCAAATGGTCCTGGCCAAGGACATGCCGAATATATGGAGATAATCTCAACGGAGCAGGGGTTGGAGTAGGATTGTTGGACCTTCCTGACCTCATTCTGCTACATTAGTTATCTGCTTGTTGCATCATTTTTCAAAAGTATTTCAGAGAGTAAGCAGAGGAAAAAAAGGAGTAAAGTGTAATAGTGTGAAATTTAATTACTTTTAAATTAACCTATACAAATTACCTATTTTATATAAACCTTCAGAAATAATACTAGTCCAATAACTTCGAAATAGGCTCAACTGAACACCTGATATTGAAATTCACACTGTGATTTTGTTGTTTTAAAAATTTTGAATCCCGTCAGAACCGAATTTTTTTTTTTATTGTTTTCGATGTATTATTGAACATAAGGGTTTTAGGATGTGCTGAATCAAAATCTGCTACTATTTTCAGCTTAAAAAATCTATTGGACTAGCTTACTCAGTAATTTGAAGATTTTTAAAATTTATGTAGGGGTAGATCAGTGAGTAAGGTGATGTCCTACTAACTCTAGGGCTCAGGTTCAAATCAACTCTATAGGTTCTGGAGCCGTCCTGTGGTACACCCAGCTTCAAGTTATAAAGTGCGTAACCTTTATTGGTGGAAAAGCCTAGTAGTTATTGCGATCATGAACAGATCATCTCCTTGTTTAACCGTTGTTCAAGAAACTGTACTTCCTTACCAAGTGCTGAACCTCTGAATCTTCTTGGGTTGTAACTGTACATTTTTTTTCTAATCATTTGATCAAAAACTTACGAATTTTTCTTTTAATCTAGTCAATAAAACAAAAGTTTAGGGGTAAGAAACATGCCACTATCATTTTCCAAACTGGGAAAAATTCTTACTTAAGTCACTAATACTCATTGAGTGTAAATAAGAGTATCTTCGGTTCAATAAATTCTAGTGAAATAATTCATAGGGAAAGAGGCCACCCAGTTGGTATTTCCTACCGCAAGAGCAAACTTAAGATCTGGACTAAACTGACCCGTATCAAATTACTGGACTAGTCCATAGCTCAACATTATTGGATCTGGAGCTGGGGAATGTTGTGGAGGCTTACCGGGGCTTAGTTTGCGGCCTCGCTGCGGTACTTATTAATCCCAAGCCCCTGCCTAGTGAACCACAATTATAAATGAGTTAGCTAGCGGCAGTTCATCATAAAATGGCATTCAGAGGTAATCCTCTTCGGGAATAGCACTACTGAGGCTTCTGCCTCTTAGTTACTTAATTCCAAAGTCGCCGCAGTAATTGGAGTAGGAGATCTGCATCTAAAGTTGGAGAGCAGGTTGTGGGTTATAATCTAAAGTGTCTCATGGATATGCACTACATCTGGTGTGATATTTTTCATTACACTGAAGCAGTATACGTCTTCCTAATCAATAATTGTAAGTTACATAAAAATTATTATAGTGTAAGATGATATACGATGTTAGTTTCCACGCACTGACCTCGACTTGAAAGTCATAGAAGTCTTGAATGGATTATATAAGGACAATTTTTTCCCGCCCATTCACCATAACAGTTTATAGGTTAGAGTTTTCTATCAAATTTAATGGCGAATGGCGGGAAATTCTTCTATGATTTTCAAGTCGAGGTGTTCAGTGCTTGATAGCAATATGATAATATAAAAATTATTTTTATTAAATTATTAATTTTTTTTACTTCTAGGGGGAGAGACAACTGGGACACCTCTCTCCCCCTCCCCCTCTTACACCTCTCTGGGCACGCCCATGATAATTTCTTTTATTTACTGTTTTCGTTTAAAAATATGGCAGCTTATTATTTTACGCCCTGGTTATTGTTCGTTATTAGAAAATATGATTTATAATACGACTTTATTACCGCCTATGCTGTTTGTTCCAATACAGTATATAATTGAGCACTGTCATAATAATTTATCCGGTAAATAAGAAGCCATTATAAACTGAATCTTTCTGATAAAATATGTTTTTAGAATATTGTAACGACAGAGTAATGGTTATTAAAACCTCTCGAAGGACTTCCTTATGTTCAGTGATATATTTTATGTCCACGTCTAAACAACTCCGGTATAGATATACTCGCGACAACTAACAGCGCACTACTCCTCCTTGGCCAAAGGTCTTTTTGATTTACAACATTGTAGTCCATGAACTGGACCAGATCTAGAATAAGTTTAGCGTAAATCACATTTTAAAGTTCAGCTTTCGGTTACGCAAAACTTCAAGACTCTTCGAGCTACGCCTTAACCGCCTCAAGCCTTCACAGAACCGACCTAATGAACACCTTTGTAAATAACTTTGGCATTCTGGGTTTGTTGGGATGAGGAATAGGATTGAAATGGATCTTATAGTCGGACTCAAATTTTCTGCTTCTGGATTCTGTAGAAGCAGAAGAGAATAGTTTTGTGACGGCTGATTAGAAGTCCAATACATTTTTGCCCATGTTAGATTTAATTTTTATCTAATTATAAACCCTTGAGAATTTAATTAATTCCTTTATTATTTGAGAAGATGGCTGAGAATGCGGTCAGTGAAGAATACAAAAAGTAAAACTTATTTTATCAGTGTCTACGTTTCGGCCAGAATTTCAGACTTTAATCAAGTCAAAGAACAGAATCAATTAACAACCTTAATGAATAAAAGGAAATGCAGAATACAAAAAAAAAAAATAATAAGAAGATGGCTGATTATACAGGTAATTAAGTAGTATTGAAGAAAATGTATCGCATAAGTATTTAAGAAAATAGAAATCATTTTAGAATCAGTAACATAAGAATTATGGAAGAAGGGAGAAAAAGAAAACAATATACACAGGAAGATCCAGTCAGTGATGAAATTTTCAAGAATAAAATTAAACTTATGGAAAAGTGAGAAAGAAAACCTGTGTGGATTAATTAAATATATAAGTAAAATAACAGAATTGAACAAGTTATATATAAAATTAAAATAAAATGTATTTAACTTATTTATGTTCTTCACTGACTACATCCCATATTCTCCTCATATCGTATTCACGGTTAACAAATAATATATAATTCGTTCATTTGGATTTGTTCCACATGCTGATCATCAAAGTGTTGAATACTTCATGAATTCTTTAATATTTATATAAAAAATAACTCTTTGAAATGACCCCTGAGAGAAAAGTGGTGTAAGTCATCGTTATTAATTTTCATTACAAAATGAATACTTAGTGGATTAACTTCAAATTCTTATAAATTGTTGGATATGCTGGTAACTAACAATTTTTAATTGGGAAAGCTGTTATCCTTAGTAACGTTTTATAGAACATCCCTTTCTTTATTTATTAATTCACAATCTAGTCCAACCAGGGGCCTGTCTCATAATAAAGTACAAACTAATACTATTAGTCTTGTAGATTTATCTTAATTCAATTAAACATACTTGTACAATAGTAACAATAGTATTTTTTAATTCCTATATCACTAATAGTCATCCCTATCATGAAAATAATAAGTATTAGTATTATTACCTCACTAGTTTCTACACTTGTACTATGAACTAATACTATTAGCTTTCATTATGAAACTGGGCACATATGATATACCTATCGGTTGGTGCCAAAGTAACATGTGCAAATGATATACATGATATGAAATAAGAGTTACTTATACGATGTATAAGCTAGAACGATGGAGAATGAATGAAAGAACTTGTGAAGTTAATAGTAATACAACTTTACATTTAATTATAATGAGCTAATGAATTATGAATAATGATTATGGAACAAACTTGATTAAAAATAAGAATAAATTATGAAAAAAAAAAGAACAAAATATGTAATAATTTACTATAATTTTATACAACATAATATATGCAATATGTAACTTGATATCTAATATAAATAATACAAAAAAGAAAGGAGCATCAAAGCTAAAGAGCAACTATAGGATACAATAAAATAAAATGATACAAGAATACGATAAAAATTAAGATCTTCGTTTGTCTAAATAAATGTATACATATATACATTCACACACTTTTAAGTATTGAATATTTCAAAACTCCAGTTTTGACTTTTTTTTTCCTCAACGATTCAAATATTTCTACTTAAAAAATTTTTTTTTAATAATTTATTTATTGATATTTACAACTGTATACATATATACACATCAAGTAAATTTGCTGTAAGTGATATTATGACATAATAAAAACATGTGGAAGATCTATCCATTGATAGAACTCCAAAAACATTTCTAAAGGAGAAGATCTCGAGGCCATCTTCTTTTCAGACGTCCAGGAGGATTATTAAGTAGTGAAGGAGAAGCCATGTTAGAAACGAGTTGGTTTGGGTGGTTGGGAAGTCTATTATGGAAGGATTGATATCTGGTTCTGGCCAAATCGGCAACATAGGGGACATTGAGGTCCTGATGGATGACTTTAAAAATTCAAAATGTTAATGTGTTGATTTATAATTTAATCATAAAGTGGTAAAGGAACCTAAGTCAGAATATATGATTTTTTCTTCTTTTAAATTATAATCTTATCATTTGGCCTAAAACGTAGAGTTTGGTAATGTAAAAACCTAGGTTATTGCCTTGGTGAAGAGATTTTGAGATCTGAATATTTTCCACCGCATTGGGATGTTGATGACAGATTGGTATAGGAAATTAAATTCGTCAATGATTTTGTTCTTTACGTTTGTTCCAAATATTGTAAGATAAATCTGTAATACTTTTAGTTCCTTCTAGAAAGTTTTGATATAGGACTTACCTTTACCAATCGATGATTCAATCATGTAAATAAGAAAATTGGTTAATATTGAAAAATACACACGTTTTACATCTTCCAAACTCCATAGCGAAACTGTATTTTTCTAAAACTGTTTTGTCCTAACCTATTTGTACGAACTTGATGATTACTATTCTTAGAGGAAGCGTGACTTTGGTTTCTCCGAGTTGTGACTGGCTTGTTTTGAGGTCATTGCGAATCTAACCTTTGCCGCTACCGCATTCAGTAACAGTTCACTAAGGTCGAACTCTTTAGTACAAAGTCCTGCCCCAGATGGGAATATTCCTAGACTTGTACTTATTTCCTATAACCCTTAATTAAAATACAATATTAAGTTCGTTTATAATATAAGTGCCTAGCAAAAAGGTTTGGACAAGGCCTCGTATCAGCTAAGGTTGGCTCTATGGAAGAGGATCTGTAGAATTTAGTTTTTTTTAATTTATATTAATCATCGAATGGATAAAATTAGCAATTAGTCAATCATTTTAATTTATTTATTTAATGTATTAATTGATATTCACAAGTGTATTAAATGCATTCATTAAGTAAGTGTGATGTGAGTTACATTAATGACATGAAACAGACATGTGGAGAACCTTCCCATCAGTAGAACTCCAAAGTAGGGCCGCCCATAGCTCAGTGGTTAAGACACAGCCTCACCAATTTGATGTCTATTGGCGGTGCCGGTTCGAATCTGGCCTGGGAAGTTGACTTTTTTCATTGAGTGGCGGTCCCACAAAATGCAGAACTTTGACCCCCAACCATGGTTAGGCAGTATAGGACTCGGAAAAAAAACTCCAAAGTAAGTCATTTTAATTATAAAATGATGAACATACGCTGTCATGATTCTTTGCTTGCTTTATAATTATCTGCTTTCTCATTCCCGAAGATTAGTATTATAAAATTTGTGTTCATTCTGGAAATGAGTGAAATTGTATCCTCAGAATCGAAAATTTTTCTCGTATATTGACATCAAGGAACAAGTTTGGTTTTATGACTTGAAATTTAAGTATAGGCTAACAACTCCCCGCACTTCACTCTCAATCGCGTCACTGGTATTAAAAGCCAGTGAAGGATGAGTGAGGGTGCTAACAATAAAGTTGCAATTATCAATGGTAGTTAACCTTATGCTATAGATATGCAATAGATATGCATAGGGCTGGGTTTAAAAAAAAATAAGTGGGATGTAAGTGGATTATAAAAAAACAATTTAGATTCCAAAAAAAAATGGTTTTCAAAGTACTTAAAATTATACATCTAATGGAACATTATTGCCGCTCATTTAACAGTTCATTGGAGTCTCTATAAAACAAAATCAAAATCATGCAAACCAGACCAGTATTAGCCAAGATATATACACATTCTCTCTTATCTAATAATATAAAAGTAAAAAAATGAGGGATTTTCTAACAAAAGTCATTTTGCTTTTGGAAATTTGACATGAAAAAATTTAAATTTTGAAATAAACATAAAATGTTTTAGTTGTAGGATTTTTATTTGTCAGAAAAACTTACTGACTTTCGATTTTGTGATACAGTGATGGATTGTATATCACAAAAAAAGATTAAAAGTCAAGTTAAAATTTTTAATGACTGTTCTACTTATGTTTGTTGTGCAATAGGGCTGGGTTTTTATAAAGTTCGAACTCTAATTGGTTTAAAAATAACTTACTTCTAAAACCTTAGGGCTTCCCACAACTATTTTTATAAAAAAAAACCGTTACTATGTATTGGAATATTATTAACTGGTTATTGTTAACGGTAGTTATCGTAGCAGTTCTATAATGGCAGTAGCGGTTGGCAGTGACCCAGAGACGAAGCGTGACCCCTCTTGAGGAGTAGCTGCTCCCTCACGTACTCCTCACCATTTGTCTGGCCCATTCAGCTCCTTTGGTGGCCTGTCTGGGTGCAGCCATGGTTCATCCTGTCCATCCATCACCGCCCTATCTACCAGGATGATGGATACGGTGGATTAATCATTTTCTGCACCTCTATGCTTGCCAACAGTGGAGTAGTGCGATTAGAAAATACATTTTTTAAGATATTCTCTCTTGTAAGGGGAGTAGAAAAAACGTATATATACCTACATAATTCTGATAGATAATTGAAGTTTTGACTATATTACATCCTGTTGAGAGTAGTTTATTAGAAATTAAGGATTCAAAATCTGGTGGGATCTTTTTTTTATTTTTTTAAGAAGACTACACCTAATGATGATATAAGGTACTATATCTCTTTTTTATAAAAATAGTTGTGGGGACCCCATGGTTTAATCACCCCCTTTGTTTTAGAAATGATTTATTTTTAAACCACATTAAGTCCGAAGTTTTTTAAACCCAACCTTATTGCACATCTACATAAGCATAAGGAGAACAGTAATTAAAAAATTTAAATTCAGAGGCATTGCCTTTTTTGTGATATAAAATTAATCACAAAAATGCGTAAATCGATTATGTGATGATTACAGGCATCGAGAATTTAAAATATTCCTTCATCACTTTTTCGTTGCAGCATCTTCTTAGTTTTATTAGCTCAACAATTTATTATAAGATTTAGTTATTTATATTTATCTATTGTTTTATCTCTCTCCTGAGTTCATGTAGTAATTTCTATCTGTATACAATATATTAATATAATTGTGGATAATGTTATTCTAAATAATTAAACAAATTAGTATACAATATAATAAACCCTTAACCGAAGATTCAATCAAGGAGATTGTTCTTATTATTATGTAACAAAAATAAATTCATAAATACTCATTTCGCCTGTAGATTAAATAAAACAGTTAAAATAGGTATGTGTGCAATATTAACTATCAACTTATTCCTCTAAGACTCTTCTACACAATTATTTGTCCTGCTAGTACTATCATGAAAGTATGAGGCGTTAGGTCTTGTCCAGTAATAAGTAAAAGCAAATATGTTGAAAGTATTTCAATTAAGGTTAAAAAATTTAAATAAAAACGATTTCAAGCTCAGAGATAATCAATACGTAACGTTATGATTGGAACGTTGGATTAATCCTTATCAAGGGGGTGTTACACTTCACTGCCGTAATGTATACATGTGTTTTACCAACTTATTTTGTAGTAGATAATACCGTCACTTTAAACTGTAATTTTTAATAATACTATTGTTATAATAGTAAAATATA